>NW_027070022.1:123862-374763 GCF_002906115.3 Quercus suber
TTGTTGTTGTGTTTGTGGTGGTGGTTTTGCTTTGAGTTTTTTTTTTTTTTTGGTTAAGTTGTGGCTACCACAGTGGTGGTGGTGAAAGTGGTTGGTTGCTATGAACCTATGAACTTTTTTTGGAAGTTTTATTTTATTTTAATAAGATGTTTATATTATTTTAATAAGATAAAAGTAAAAATAGAACCTTTGATGTTGGTTGTATTATAAAATGTGTTATTAAAATTGATAAAGTGGTTTTTTGAGATACTAAATGCTAAAATTTTTTAAAAGTTTTGATGGGAATGCTCTAAGGGGGTAGAGTGAGGGTCGTGTGCTATAAGAGTTGTTGTATGAGCTAACGATTATGTTGTGTGAGATCTTGTATGCTCTCAACCAAACCCTAAAGCTATGTATCGGTAGGTGTCATATTTTGATGGTTGTGAGCTTCCAACTACATGGCTACTGCAAGGACATGTTTTGCAGCCCAAGCTCAACTTGAATGGGATCTTGGCCCAGTGAGCCCAGTACAATAAATTTGTAGAGAGTGGGTTGGAGAACTAGGCCCTAATGAATTTGACAATGGCTAGTATGGGTTTAAAAGATGATCAAGTAAGAACAAGGAAAATAGAGCTGAATCTATTCACTGTCCGAGAAGATATTTTTTATATAAATCAATAACAATGGGGTACAAACACAATTTTGATTGCTACAGTACTCTCTCTCTATTTTTCCCATCCCCTCCTCATGGAGGGTTTCTTATATTATATAGTTCCTCTTGGACTATTCTGATCCTACACTTGTTGATCATTTGAGCTCTCATTTGAGTGCCAGTCCCATCAGACACCCTCTTTAGCTTTCTGTGAGTTGTGGTTGTCAAGATAGTATTGTTCAGGGGTCTTCTCCATATAAATGCGGCCAGAAAAGTAATTACAGTGCATTTAATGCGGTGGTAGCAGCTTTTCTTTAGATATTTTTGGGTTCTTTTCCTTCTCGTATGTTCATGAGGCACGTCCCTATTATTGGGGTTTCTATGAAGGTTACTTTCATTG
This sequence comes from Quercus suber, assembly GCF_002906115.3. Taxonomy (NCBI): domain Eukaryota; kingdom Viridiplantae; phylum Streptophyta; class Magnoliopsida; order Fagales; family Fagaceae; genus Quercus; species Quercus suber. The sequence continues at coordinate 124,894 of NW_027070022.1, forward strand.
TTGGAATACACATCTGAGTGATATCTATCATATCCGAGGAGGAATTCCTCCTCGGACTGCTTTCCACTCATTTCTTATTTATGAGACTCTGAACGGAAATCCCTCATAACTGTTTATCCCTCCTCGAACTTGTCAATGTTCACGGACAAAGCCCAATGCCCAACATACGATTTTGGGCCTTTATCCCTAAAATAGCCCTTCAAAACTCTAGTTTTTCCCTCTCATCCAAGGAGAAAAAGTGGGGTTTTGATTTTTAAGAGACAAGACCATTTATTTCTCTGGTTCACACGTGTGAAATTACCGTTTTGCGCGTTCCATGATTGCTATTGACGCTTCGAAGTTTGTGAGACGCCATTAATTACACCGGGCGGTGCCTTGTTCCCCAGATCTAGCGGTGAGGTGCAGATCCAACAGCTGATCTTTCTCTTGGAATTTTGAGCGGGATAACTCTCACTCATTTTCACCCTTTATATAAAGCCTTGAGGGAGATCATTCTTCCTTTACTTTACGAATTTTCTAGTTCTTCAGAGATCTCAAGCACTCCAAATCACTACATTTTGAGTTTCCCTAACTCTTTTCCTTAAGAAATTTCCAAAAGATTTCCCTAAAGGTTCAGGATCTAATACACTCACTTGCTTTTGTAAGTATTTATCTTTTTAGAATTTCCTTCTCTCCTCGGCCATCCTCCTCGGTCTTCTTTCTTTTTTTAGAAAAACTTCCTTTGTGTCATCTACATTTGCCTAGATGAGTAGATTCAAGCATTTAGTAGACTCTCCGGTCGGTATGGAGGGTTTTAGGGCCAAATACCATATCCCACGGGGAGTAAGCCTACAATATTGCGCCTTGGACCAAGTATACACGGATAAAGGGGAGGGTGAAGTTGTCATTCAAATTATAGCCTTTATAGAGGGAAGAATGACTCTTCCCATGCGTAGAATAACTAGAGACTACCTGCTCAATCATAGGTTGTGTCCCTATCAATGTGCTCCTAACCTGTTTAAAGTCATGGGGAGCGTAGATGCTCTGAACGATCAGATGAACCTAGGGCTCACATGGCACAACGTCGTACATATGTATGAGTGCCATTCCCTTGCTAGCGCCGATGTCATTAGATTGATATCTTGCCTTCCTAAGTCCAACAAGGGCTTGAAGGATGACTATCTGGTTGCCTCCGGGGAATGGCATGATAATCTTCCTTGTCTAACTTGGGCAGGAGAGCTAAGTGGGGGACTTTAGGATTAGTTTCTTTGGGCAAGGGGTTTAGCCCTTTTAGTTTTATTCCTTTTCATTTTTAAAACTTCATCTCCCACTGATAGTAATTTTCATTGGTTTGACCACGATTTCCTTCTCGGATGTTTTTACAGATAAAAGCCACGTTGCTCCGAGGCTCAATCTGACCAACATTTCGGCTCTTAACTACCTACTAAGGTCGGAAATATTTGTGAGTGAAGACGGATAGTTATGGGTCGCTCACCTAATTTTGGTTTACGTGCCCCTGTCCCGCATATTCTAGGACGCAGGCTAGGCAATAAGGGTTGGAAGCTCTAGACTAGCTCGGATAGACGTCTCCAAGCTGAGGTTTTTGGCTCGGAGAGATCTTCCTCCAGTTCAATTGCCTCTTCAACGCGTTCCTCAACAGGCAGCTGCTTTGAGAGAGGAGTCAGCCTTTTCTCGTCACTCCCTCGACGCTGAGATCAATCAGTTCCACTTTAAAGACATAGAAGGAGCGCCAGAAAAGCCTGTGGAGCTCTTGGATTCCAAACAGAAGTTCGACAGATTTTCTGTAGCTCATCCTCTTAAGCTAATCATTGCTCGAGTCGATTCCAGTTCAGAAGAAGAAGTAATGGATCTAAAGCAGAGACCCAGTTTAAAGGGTCTAATGGTGAATAGGAATAAGGGACAAACTTCAAAAGATGTCCCCAAGTCGTAAGTTCCTCTCAGTCTCCTTCCTCCTCCCCCGCACCCCACTGACCTTTGACTGCAAGCCAACTTGAATCTGAGGAAGAAGAGGCTAGTTGAGGACCTAGAGGAGGGCGAGGTTGGCCCTCAAAAGGGGGCTAAACAACAGAAGAAGGCTAAAAACCCCAAGGACAAGAGAGCCAAGTCCGTGGAGAGTCGGGATAAGGTTGAAGTGCGATGAGGGCTGTGCACCTGGTCTCCTCGGCTAGAGATGAATGGTGCTCCCGTTCCTTGGGATGCCACGATTTAGGAGTCTTAGAGAGGGCATGCCACCTACCTTGTTGAGGCCTTAGAGCAACCCATCCTCCTTCCCCGAGACATGGAGGGTCTCAGGCATACCAGGCAACCAGACCTCTTCATGTCATTGAAAATGGACATTGTAATGGTAAGTTAATCAACATCTTCTTTCTTTAAATACTAAGCTTGCATGTTTATTCATATATGTATATATTTTTATAACCCTTTTACCATTTTTATGCAGGTTACCCAATAAATATATGTGGCTGAGGAGTGGGTCAGGAATGCCCATGACGAGGTTAAGGCTGAGGCCCACTCCCGTTTTGAGGTGGAGAAGACTCTAGGAGCCTTGAAAGAGGAGCACGTAGATCTGTTCGAGAAGCTGAAGGAAGTGGAAAAGGCTCGCATAAGCGCCGAGGTGGGTTTAAAGACTGCAGAGAGGCAGGACAAAGATCAGCGCTAAAAATTGCACATAATTGAGATAAACTTGGCCACCCAAAAACAAACCGTTTTGGATTTTAAGGCGAAGTTGCAGAAAGCCAAGGATGCAGTTCGAGTGGCCAGGAAAGCCGCTGAGGCCGTGGAGAATACATCCTATGAATGTGGGGTGCGGGACACAGAGACCCGACTGGTAAAGGAGGTAGCCGTAGAGTGCAGGGACTACTGCATCGAGTCATGGGGAGTAGCCATGGACCAGGTGGGAGTCCCCGTGGACTTTGAGCTGAGGGAGGCTGAGAATGTCTTCTTCCCAGAGGATATTCGAGAAATTCCAGATGAAGGCCAAGCTTCCCCTCCTGGTGATGGAGTTTCAAAAGGGGCTGAAGTGGGTGAGGCTCAGCCACAGATGAAGGCTAAGCCCTCTGAGGATGCCCTCACAATCAAGGATGCGTTCTCCTAGGCCAAGGATGCGGAGGCTAAGTCTAAGGCTGGTGATGTCCACTCTGAGGCTGCTGATCCCAAGAAAGACCCTCCCCAAGCCAAAGCCTAAAATTCCAAATATAGGATTTTTTTTTTGTAAGATTTTTTTATAATGGCGTTCTGCTCTCAGACAATGTATCCCTTTTTTGTTTAATGAAAAAAGTTTTTCTTTTTATCTCTCGTACTTTTGCTTTTATGCACTTTGAAACTTATTACTGTTATAAATAATATTGAACTATTGCTGTTTGTCTCTAGTGAAACCTAACAATGACATATTGCCCATACTTTGAGTGGTTGGATCTAGTGTAGATAGATACATACTTCGTAAAAAGTAAAAAAAAAAAAAGAAAAGAAAAAAGAAGAAGGAAATATTCTTCATTTTGCCCCACACTTGGATAAATAATTAAGGACTTCAACTTAACTGAAAGCAATTAATCCGAGGAGTAGAGTATAACCCTGGAACTGTTTTGACACTTAGTGAAAGACCAATAGATAATGTAGCGTAAATTTTTCCAAGTACGTAACCCAGGGGATCAGTTGTGACTAGGATTCTGTTTAGCACTTAGAAATATGTCACAGTGTTGTTTTCCCCAAAGCACCTGGTCCGAGAACCTAGGTATGACTAAGGTTTTGTTTAAGCACTTATAAAGATGTCATAGAGTGTTAATTTCTCCAAAGCATCTGGTTCAAGGACCTAGGTATGACTAAGGTTTTGTTTAAGCACTTATAAAGATGTCATAGAGTGTTAATTTCTCCAAAGCATCTGGTTCAAGGACCTAGGCATGACTAAGGGTTTTGTTTAATCACTTATAAAGATGTCATAGAGTGTTAATTTTCCTAAAGCATCTGGTCCAAGAACCTAGGCATGCTTAAGGTTCTGTTTAATTACTTATAAGGATGTCATAGAGTGTTAATTTCTCCAAAGTATTTGGTCTGAGGATCTAGGCATGATTAAGGTTCTGTTTAATCGTTTATAAAGATGTCATAGAGTGTTAATTTTTCCAAAGCATTTGGTCCAATAACCTAGGCATGACTAAGGTTTTGTTTAATGACTTATAAAGAAAGAATAGAGTGTTAATTTCTCCAAAGCATCTAGTCCAAGAACCCAGGCATAACTAAGGTTCTGTTTAATCACTTATAAAGAAAGAATAACAGAAAGTACAAAGCCTTTATATAACAACTAGACATATTTGATAATTTTTTTTTTATTAATAATAATACATTTTCAGGTTGTTTACATTCCAAGGGCTTGGTATTGCACGCTTATCTAAGTCTTTCAGAAAATACGCTCCTATACCAGCCACCAAGGTGATGCGATATGGTCCTTCCTGATTGGACCCTAACTTTCCTCACACTGGGTTTTTTGCAGTGCCTAGGACATTTCTCAATACTAAGTCACCAGGCACTAACGTCCTCAACTTTACATTGACATCATTAACTGAACCCTTGCATTTTCTCTTCTCTCCTCAATAAAGTCCAAGCTCTTTTCTAACAACTCATTGTTATTGCTCGGGTCAAATAAGCTGGTCCTTAACATTGGAAAGCCAGTCTCTAGAGGAATAATAACCTCAGCCCATAAGTCATTGAAAATGGGGTTTCCTTAGTTGACCTGCGAGGTGTGGTTCGATATGTCCAGAGGACATGTGACAGCTTTTTTACCCACTTTTCCTTTGCATCATCCAACCTCTTTTTGAGTCCATTCATTATGATCTTGTTAACAGTCTCGGCTTGTCTATTCCTTTAGGGATAAGCTAGGGTAGAGTATCTATTTGTAATTCCCAAGTCATAATAGTATCTCCTGAAAGATTTGCTATCAAACTAAAGACCATTGTTCGAAATGAAGGTATAAGGGACCCCAAACCGTGTGACAATATTTTTTCAAACAATTTTGTTGCGTCCACATCTCTAATATTTACTAAAGGCTCAGCTTCTATCCATTTAGTGAAGTAGTCTGTGCCAACCAGCAAATATCTCTTGTTCCCTACTACCTTGGGGAAAAGGCTCATAATATCCAAGCCCCATTGAGTGATTGGTCAGGGGCTAGACAGAAGATTGAGGACTCCTCCTAGTTGGTGTATGTTTGGTGCGAATCTTTGACACTGGTCACACTTTCTTACATATTCTTGTGCTTCTTTTTGCATATTGAGCCGCCAATAATCTTGAGTGATGACTCTGTGCGATAGGGATCTTCCTCCAATGTGGTTTCTACAAATCCCTTCATGTAACTCCTCAAGGAGTAGCTTTGTTACTTCGGAGTATATGTATAACAAGTATAACCCAAAAAAAGAGCGTTTGTACAATTTCTGATCCTTAGACAGCCAAAACCGATGAGCTTTTCTTCGTACCTTGTCAACTTTTGCCCTCTCCTCAAGTAGGATATCCTCTCTCAGAAACAGTACTATGGGGTCCATCCAGCTAAGCCCCACTTTAAAGTGGTCAACATGAATCACCTTTCTGTTCACCTTAGTGGGCTTGCATAAGTCTTCCATAAGGATGACTCAGGGTAAGTTTTGCGCCGAGGAGGTTGCAAGTATGGCTAGGGAATCAGCATGTGTGTTTCCACTTCTAGAGACATGTAACAGGTTGAAAGATTCAAAACTTGACTGCAAATGTCTAACCTGACTTAAGTACCCTTACATTCTCTCATCTTTGGCTTCGAACTCCCCTTTTACCTAGTCGACGACCAATCTTGAGTCAGAGAATACCTCTACAACCTTTTCGCCTATTTTTTGAACTATGGTCATTCCCATAAGCAGAGTCTCATATTTGGCTTCATTGTTTATAGCCGAGAATCCCAATTTTAATGATTTCTCAATGGTGATTTTCTCAGGTGAGACCAAAACTAGCCCCACTTTGGACCCCTTCTGATTTGTTCCACCATCAACGTACACTTTTAAGGATAAGAGACCTTGTTGGGAGATCATGCCAACCGATTTTTCATCCATGTTTTGATTCTCTACTTCTACTTCTAATGGGGATTCAGCAAATTCGGCTACCATATCCATGAGAATTTGACCCTTGACAGAGGTGCGAGGCATGTATTTGATGTCAAAAGCCTTTAGGATCATGCCCCATTTAGCAATCCTCCTGTGTAATCAACACTTCGGAGCAAAGCTCGGAGTAGGAGCTGAGTTAGGATGATTACTGTGTGTGCCTGGAAGTAATAGGGGAGTTTACGTGTGGCATGTACTACCGCCAAAATGGTTTTTTCTAATGGTAGATAGCAGATCTCGGCCTTATGCAATAACTTGCTCACATAATAAACTGGTCTTTGTATGCCGCTATCGACTCGTATCAAGACTAAGCTTACAACATGAGGGGCTGAGAGAGATAATCCTTAAGCTGTTGGAAGGCTAAGGCACATTTCTTGGTCCACTGAAATCTCTTCTATTTGTTCATCAATAGGAAGAAGGGTCTACACCCATCTATTGATCAAGAGATAAATCGATTCAAAGTAGCAGTCATTCCAGTCAGCTTCTGGACTTCCTTAGGATTCTGAGGTGGTTATAAACCATTGCTTGCCTTAATCTGATCGGGATTAACTTCAATCCCACGATGAGTAACCATGTAACCTAGAAATTTGCCCGATCCCACACCAAAAAAGCATTTGGAAGCGTTAAGGCGCAACTTGTACTTCCTCAAAATTTCAAAAATGTTCTCGAGATCTCCTACATGCTCAGACACTAACTTACTCTTCATCACCATGTTGTCTATGTAGAACTCGATACTCTTGCCCAACTGTGGTTCAAACATTCTATAGGTAGATTCAGCATTTTTCAAATCGAATGGCATCACTTTGTAGTGGTAGTTCTCAACAGGGGTGATGAAAGCAGTCTTTTCTTGATCGTCCGGAGCTAGTGGTATTTAGTGGTACCCTTGAAAGGCATCCAGGAAGCTCATCTGAGAATGGCCTACAGTTGTATCCACCAGCTGGGATATTCTAGGCATAGGGAAAGGATCTTTTAGGCAAGTCTTGTTTAGATCTGTGAAGTCTACACACACTCACCATTTCCTACTCTTTTTTTTTTTACCACCACAGTATTGGCCAGCCATTTAGGGTAGAATATCTTTTTGATAGCCCTTGCCTGCTTTAATTTCATCACCGTCTTTGACAGCATCAGAGTGATCCTTGGATGAGCGTTGAGGTGGTTGCTTTTTGAGGTTGACGGAGGGATTAACATTTAAATGATGACAGATGAAGCTCGAATCCACCCTCGGGGCCTTGTAAGCATTCTATGCGAACATGTCAACATTTTTTCTAAGAAACTCTATCAGCTTTTCCTTCTTTGGAGTAGGTAGCTGAGCCCTGACCTAAAATAATTTCTTCGAATCATCACCAACAACGACCGTTTCCAAATCCTCACATTTTGCCTCTGTGGCCGATTCGTTGATAGGCAACACCGGAGCTCTTAATTGCTATAAGCCTCCTATAGTAGAGGCCGAGGACTTAGTTTCAGGCTGATGTAAGATGGCAGCCACCAGGCACTGCCTGGCTGTGGATTGATTTCTCAGGATCGCCTTAACTTGGCACTTAGACGGATATTTCACCTTCTAGTGTAGAGTAAAAGAAACAACTCCTAGGGTATGAAGCTAAGGTCTGGCCACAATGGCTGTGTAGGGTGAATAAGCGTCCACTGCAATGAAATCCACCTCCACCACTTCTAAACTAGTTTGTACAGGTAGTTTAATCTGACTCTTCGGAATGACAACCTTTCCATCAAAACTTACTAAGGGTGAATTATAGGTTGTTAGGTCCTCGGGTCTCAAATTTAGCCCCTTGTACATAGGGGTTGTACATAGGGGTGTGCATAGGTCGGGTTGAGGGAATTTTTTGACCCAACCTACCATGGTGGGTAAAAAAAAATTCAACCCAACCCAACTCATCACATAAGTCCAACCCAACCCAACCCAACCCACATGGGTCAGGTTGAATCCATGAGTTGGACAATTTTTTTTATTGCTATTATTATTAAATTGAACAAAAAAAAATATATATATATATATATCACACTTACCACTGAGTTGATAAAAAAACTCAGTTGTAAACAAAATACATCTAAATATCCAACTGAATTGATAAATAAAATATAAATGAACTAGTATCCTAATTCACTTATAAACAAAATATTCATGAGTTCCTAACTCAATTATAAACAAAATATATCTAACTGAGTTAATAAATAAAATATATATGAACTATTGAACTAGGGTCTCAAGTTCTTGACTCAGTTATAAACAAAATATATGTAATTGAGTCAGTAAACAAAATATACAGAATTAATATACCAAGTTCCTAACTCAGTTATAAACAAAATATATCAAATTGAGTTTATAAACAAAATATACAGAACTAGTTCTATGAGGGGATTTCAAAATATACTAGTCCCACTAAGAACCAAAATATCCAAGCTATCTAGCATTCCAATTTCCATCTAATCTTCCTCTTCCACTGTTATGGTGCTTTGAGATGTAAACTCTAAAACAAATCAAAAAAAAAAAAAAAAAAAAAAGACAATAAATATACAGTGAAATTTCAGAACCCAAAAGGCTTATATAACAACTAAAAAATTACAATCATAAAAAATTACTTTGTTGAAAAATTACCTGACTCAAGACCCTCATAGGATTCAACTTCTTCCATTGATTGTTGAAGATCAGTTATATCAGTCGCTCTTAACCAATTCTGAGCACAAATAAACATTTCAATTGTGTTAGGCAACAAAGAGCTTCGAAATCGATCCAACACACGACCTCCAGTACTAAATGCAGACTCAGAGGCAACTGTAGAGAGAGGAATGGCTAACACATCACGAGCTACTTTTGAGAGAAGCCGATATTTTGAGGAATTCACCTTCCACCAGTTCAAAATACAAAAATTAGGAGAATCTTCTTCCACACAATCAGCCAAATATCTTTCCACCTCTGATTTGCTTTCCAAACTATCCCCTGCCAAATGCATCTTATAAATAGATTTCACCAATGCATGGAGATCTTGCATAGGTCTAGTCTCAACATTGTTTGAAGAAGAGCCATCTTGACCTTGCCCATTTGAATACCCATCACAGTTACAATAGTGCTCATGCATACGAACAAGAGCCTTTTTCACCTTTCTTGTCATGTTCTCTGCCACTGCTCCTGGATTCCATTTGGTAAACCAAAAATTTACAAACCTCAACTTGTACCTTGGGTCTAGTACAATAGCAACAAACATCATCAAATTAAGCTTCTCAATGTCACCCTAATACTTATCAAATTTCTCATGCATATCCCTTGCCATCATACTCAAAAGAGGATCTTCACTTTCACACAAGTTTGTCAATTTAGTCTTCATCACACAAAGTTCATGAAAAAATACATTAGATGTGACATATAGAGAACCAGAAAATCGTAATGTAACTTCATAAAACAACTTCAAAAATTTCACAAACACCTTCACATTATCCCAATTCTCAAAATCAGGTGGTCCTAATATTTTTTTCCCACTCCCATCATCCAAGAAGTAACGAATATATTGTGCATCATTAACACGTAATCTTTCAAATGTCCTTTGAAATTTTTCTGCATTCTCTAGCATCATGTAGGTCGAGTTCCTTCTAGTTGGAACATCAAGACATACACAACCCTTGCTAGCAATCTTTACTTTTTCCACACATGCTTTGAACTTATCATACCTAGATGGAGAGGACCTCACATACCTTACTGCATTACGAACTTTGACAATTGACTCATGAAGGCTTTTCAAACCTTCCATCATAATAAGGTTCACAATGTGTGCACAACATCTCATGTGCATAAACTCACCACCTAAGATAGAAGCACCCCACTCTTTAGTTATCCTATCCAAGTAGGTTACAGTCCCACTGTTAGAGGCTGCATTGTCAACTGTGAGGGTGAAAATTTTATCAATGCCCCAACTAAGCAACAATGACTCCACCACCTTTCCAATGGTTTCACCTTTATGATTAGGGACTTGACTAAAATTTAAAATCCTTTTGTGATATTGCCAATCATCATCAATGAAATGAGCAGTAAGGCACATGTAATTAATATTTTGGATTAAAGTCTAAGTGTCAGTGTCAACCTATCCCTCTCTATTGAATAAATTCTTATGCAATCTCTTGCAACAGTAGTGCAAGTTGGGACAGTGAACCTAGGCTGCAACACATTACTATAGTACCTAAACCCTTCATACTCAACAAATTTAAATGGCAATTCATCCATAATAATCATCCTAGCGAGTGCTTCCCTACACATGCTCTCATTGTAGCTTACAGCAATATGACTATTACTATTAGCACCCTCCGCATCATTACTCTTTTTAGGTCTGAAAGCTAAAGTCATTTGAGTGTTATCCACCTTCTTATTCTTACCATAAGGATATTTTTTACACCGAGCTTCCAAATGAGTTCTTAAGTTAATAGTGCTGTAAGTTTTTGACCCAGCAGCATAAGTTTTGCCATAATACTTACATTCAGCTCTCTCACCTTCTAATAAGATAAAGTGACCCCATACATATGATGTTTGGTTAGGTTTTTTTATACCTTCTGCTTCTATAGGAGGGAGATTTGAGGTAGCAGCACTAATGTCTGTTGCCTCCATTTGAGGAGCCTCATTTGTGGGAGTGGGTGCCACAGGAACCTCATTTGTGCCGCATTGAGTTTCAGATGACATCTATAAATATAAATATATATATATATATATATATATTTTTAAAAAAACCCAAAGATTAGTATAATGTAACTCCTTAATGACTAAACAACAATAGTAAAAACAATAGAGAGAGGGCCAGACAAAGACAAACCTGTAAAGCAAGATAAAGAGAAAGGGACACAGCAAGTCGATAAGAGAAAATATTGTAGAGTAAGAAATACATCTGTAGGTTGAGACAAAGAAAAAACATTTAAAAATCAACCAAAAGAAAACTAAGAAATCAACAAAGCAAAAGCTAAACATTGATCCACCACAGAAAGAGAGATAAACAGATAGAGTGAGTGAGAGATGGAAAACATTGAGAAACTTTACCTAACACCGGAAGAGATAGCTACCACCGGAAAGATAGAACCATCGCCAAGGTGGTGATGATAGCTGGTGGACGGCAGTGGCTCAGTAGAGGGAGAGAGTGTTAGTTCAAAATTCAAATGAGAGTGAAGTGTGACTCTCTGAGAAACTGAGAGAGGAGGGAAAGAGAGAGGCGGCACTTTAGGTTTTTCATTTGTGTGATTGTGAAATAATAGATGTTATATATGATAGGAGAAAACCAAAAAGTGCTGGACAGCTGGTTAGGAACCGAACTGCTTTACAGTTTACAGGCTGATTTTTTGTTAAGGAATTGAAATGGAACTAAACACTTTCTAGGCATAGTCACCACCTAAGTCTTTTTACTAGACTTTTAAATATTTTAATATTTTTCTCCAAAGTACAAGTTGCCGTTGTACACGTTTGTGGCTGGGAAGCATCCCACTTTTTTCAATGCGATGAGTTATCAACTTATCATGTCAAATTGTCAATTTACAGAAGTTATCGGAAGTCAGAAGCCAGAACTCATTTGAATTGCAGCTATAGTTTACACGTTACATAAAGCATTTCACTTTATTTTAGTGTAGTACAACTGGTTTTTTTTTTTTTTTTAAACTTATTAAATATATAATATATTTTAAATATATATTTAAATATGGTGGGTCGGGTCGGGTTTGGTGGGTTTATAATTTTTTGACCCAAACCCAACCCGACCCACTATAAAAAAAAAAAAAATTGAAACCCAACCCAACCCACCAAACCTTAAAAACCGACCCAACCCAGCAGGTCGGGTTGGGTCGGGTTGGGTTTGGCGGGTCGGTGGATTTTTTGCACACCCCTACAATACGGCATCATTTCAGTCTCACACTCATGCTCAGTAACTAATCCAAAACGTTGCGTTTTGTCATAAATCTTTAATGAAATGGTGCATTTTAACTTCAACACTAACTTGCTTCTAAAAGCATCCACGTTGGTGGAGCTATTTTTTTAGTTATTTTGGTACCACAAAAGTTGTATCTATTTTACCTTCTCACATTATAAAAAATCCAACATCAGTGGTTTTATTTTAGCTTTTAACACAATAAAATAATATGAACACTATAATAAAATAATATTTCATTCAATTGCCAAAGCACAACCACAACCACAACCACCATCAAAGCCATAGAAATCACTGCACAACCACAACCCGCCACTATAACCAATACCCATAAAAAACTAGTGAAGAATAACAAAAAAGAAAGCAAAAAAACTAGAGAAGAAAAAAAAAAACCGATCAAGCAGATCGACAACAACCTAGATCAGAAACACAAATTGAGAGGTTGAAACCCACAAATTGACAACAACCCACGCCCAAAACACAGGAGAGAGGCCGAAACCCATGCCCGAAACACAAACCCAAATTGAAACCCATGCTTTAAACATAAACCCAAAACACAAACATAGCCCGAAATCCACACTGAAACACAAGCACAAATGCCGAAAACAAAGCCGAGAGGCTGAGATGGGTTAGCGTGGGTAAGCTTTAGACTTGGGACTTGGGGCTTTGCGGTCTGTGGTGGTTGGACTCGTGCAGATCGGCATGGAGGAAGAGAGAGGCAGATGGAGAGGGAGTAAGGAGAGAGACACGGTGAAACAAATGAAACGTAGGAAGAAGAGGAAGAAGAAAAATAAGAATAAAAAAATGAATAAAAATTAGTAAATTAATCAAAAGCAATGTGAACACACACATAAAAAACTTTTTTTTTTTTATACCTTTTAGCTACAGTGCATAGCCAAAAATAGCTATGCATTGTAGCTATGGAGCCAAAAAAAGACAATAATGTTTATTTATTTATAGATTTTACTAGCAAATATCTTTAGGGCATACATAATACATTAGTAAATTATTTTAGAAAAATTTTACTAAAAAATAAATAAATAAATAATTTTTTTACTTTCAATAAAACATTTTTTAAAATAGATGACTATTTTTATGGATACATTAAGTACCGGAGCTTTATCCAGGAAGGAAATGCGCTTTGAATTTTAGTTGGTGTAGTTTCGTACTATTTTGGACCATTGTTTTGTTGGTACTACTGTCTTTTTATTTTTTGTGTGAAAAATAGGTTGGTACTTGGTACTATCGTCAGATAAGATGTAATAGCGCGTTACGTACGTTCTTTTGATTAGACTAAATAGGAGAGTGTTTTCCACGTTCCAACGTACTATCATAGGTGTCTAAATCTTCTGTCCTATTTTTTCTGCTCTACTTTATACTTCACCAATAAATACTTACTATGTATTCACCTAATTAATTAAATATTATCATTATTGACTTATTAACCCTACAGTTATTAATTAATAGTATCACGTGGCAAATATTTATTAGTGAAGTATAGAGTAAAGTAAAAAAAGTGAGACAGAAGATTTGAATTCCTAACATAGACAGTGGAGAAGTCATTGGTGTAGACTGACTCTACAGTTTTTTTTCCTTTTTGGATAGTAGAATTAGCAGCCTTTAGCTTCAGCCAATGGTAGATATTTATAGGGAATAAAATCCGGATCGAGTTGTTTGTTGAAATATCTTAAATACATATTTTTAATTTTTAAATAATATTATAAATATTTTTATATATTTTTTTATTTATATAAACTTTTAAAAAATACAAATAACGTTATTTAAACTATTCTACCAAATAACATTATCCAAACTGCTCTATCTAACGGGCCTAAAACCTTAACAAACACATTGAATTGTCCAAGAGTTCCGACTATTCCCCTTTCAAATCAAGTATGACTGTGGAACTACTGTACGTTGACCACTTTATTTGCGTGAATTTGACCATTTTATTTGCGTGAACCTTACTACGGCAATATTTTTCAACAAATTCAACCATTTCTAGGTAGTGATAAAATATTTAAAAAATCATAATTTTCTAGAATATTAATTTTTTTTTTTTTTGATATTTTCTTTTTGGATGATTTCTTTGTTCTTATTTTTTTATTTTTTTATTTTTTTTGCGAAAAGGAGGGTTCAGTGTGTAATAATGGGTATCACCACTAATCGAACCCGAGACCTCTCAAGGGTGACATGGGCATCCAACCACTACGCCACACTAGCAATTGGTGACATAGAGTGGGATTAATTTCTCCTTATTGGTATGCTTTTAAAGGTACTGGGAAGACATTATATACTCTTGCAACGCTACAGTGGGCAGTTTAAGCTCTTGCCAAGGAGCAATCCTCGAATTTCAAGCATAGAAGTGTTTAAGGAACTTCCCATTGATGGGGCCGATCCTTATTCCATCATTGTCAATCAATTTGTAAGCTTGGTTGGTGTTTACCCCTTGCTTGAGAGTTGGAAGTACATCACAAGCAACGGTCACATGGTTTGACCCAACAACTTCATTAAAGTCTAGATCAATCTTGTTTTCTTTGGCAAGTTTCATGATTTGTTCTTTGAAGATGAAGCATTTTTGGATTGGGTGGCCAATGATGCGATGATATTTGCAGTAGTTAGGGTCATCAACTTTCCCTATGTCTTCTGGTAACATACATTCTGGCAATTCAATCAGCTTCAATTGCAATAATTGTTCTAAGATGTTTGGCACATCTTTATCAGGGAACGGATATGCTTTTTCCTCAAGTTCCTTAAAAGTTAGGTGACGCACTTCGTTCTTTCGCCATCCTTCAAGCTGTTTTTCATTTGCCTTCGCTCCTCTTCTTGGAGCCTTGACTTCGACAGTGTTAACAACCATTGAGTCTTTCAGATTGCTTTTTGCATTCCTATCATTCCTCCTTACTTCCTTTCTGCTATCGTCAAGTATGGGAGGTTTTGTATTTTTGTGGCTAGCAATGCTCAGCTTCGTGTCATGCACACGAGTTGCTAGTTCTTCAAATGTTCGGGCTTTATCCCTTGGAGAATGTAAAGAAGCCCCCAATGTATACCTTGGATACACATCTCTACAGCTGATATTTCAGAAAGTTTATCCTTGCAATTCAAGCTCAAAGAACGCCATCGATTGATATAATCGACCACTGGCTCATCTTGCCATTGCTTGGTATTAGTAAGCTCTATCATGCTCACTATACGACGCGTGCTATAGAATCAGTCAAGAAACTCTCTTTTGAGTTGTTGCCAACTGTCGATTGACTCAGGTTCTAAGTCTGTATACTAATCAAAGGCATTTCCCTTGAGCAAACGGACAAATTGCTTTATAAAGAGGCCTCCTTGAGTCCCTGCGTTCTCACAAGTTTCTATAAAATGAGCAATGTGTTGCTTAGGATTTCCATTGCCATTGAACTGTAAGAACTTGGGGGTTTGATACCCATTTGGCATCCTCATGTTGTTGATGCGCTTTGTGTAGGGTTTTGAATATGTGAAAGAGCTTGTAGAAGAACCTCCATATTGTGCTCGGATGGTATTTGTTATCATGTCTTGTAATTGTTGGACTGACAACGAAGCAACCGAAGTAGATTTTTCTTGTCGGGAAGTGTTTTCAATTTCTCTCCCTTCGTCATCCTTTGCGGATGTGAATTTATGACCATGGCTTGATTCACCAAGATCTTGTACTTCGAGTTTGTTCATTAAAGTTGCAATTTGGAGGTCCTTATCTTCAAGTGCTTTTGTGAGAAGGACGACCCTTTGTTCCATTTCAACTATCTTTTCTTTCATGGTAGAGGTGTTAGTCATCATGACTGACACAACTTCATAAGATGATGGAGAAGGAAGTGAATTAAAGTGAGCACGTGAAATCTCATTTTTTTAGGTTCCCTTTGATGGGAGAGAAATTGTGCGACCAACTTCTTGTGAAGGAAGAAGGAGATTTGCCCCTATACTTGAGGTGTTTCAAGGTGGAGACGTCCTTGTTGATGACCTTGTTTCTTGTAAGAGGGTCTAAAGAGATGATTGTCTGGACCTTGGCTTCCTTGGTTGATTGAGCTTAAAGTTGATTGTTTGCTTTGGGTTGGCTACAATTGATTACACCAATGCAGTTGTTAGTTGTAGCCGTACCAAGTTTAGTTGAAGTAGCTATTGTTGAAGCTTGAATATTCTTGCTAAAGGCCATTGGAGCTGGCAGTAAGGTGATGATGATTTCTTTCTTCGAAGGAGAATGAGATGAGAGGCAGAGAGGTCCCACCGGGTGTGCCAGAATTTGCGGACGACTAAATTTCTCAGTTCGAAATAAGTCAAACAGGTAAAATAGTTTCACAGATGCGAATTTGTATTGATGATTGTGGTACAATTCTCTGCGATTACAAAAGAGTGATCCTCTGATTCGATCTCCTTGAAAGATTTGTTGATTGGAGTTGTGGTAATGTGATTTTGATTTGAACACAAGATTTCCTTCAATTTGGTTGAGGGATGGATCGAAGATTGTTGAAACGGAATTACAATGAATCTTTGGCTATGAGCTTGTTAGAAATCCTTTGTTCTTCACGTTCTTCGTGTTCTTTGTGTGTTCTTCGTGTTCTTGGTGCGTTCTTCGTCTTCAAAGATTTGTGGGGGAAGTTCTTCGGTGCTTTAAATGCTTGAATCCGTAGAGCTTCGCTGATTTGTGATTTGTTGAGGTTTCTGGAGGCTTTTGAGCTTGATTCCAGTGAACTTTGAGATTTGGGAATATGATTTGGATGATTCATCTTTGAATGTTCTTCGTATTTGAAGGTTTTGTAGTGGAAGTTCTTCGGACTTTAGAGGCTTGAATCTTTAGAGCTTCACTGATTTGTGTTTATTTGAGATTTCTGGAGGCTTTTGATCTTGATTCCAGTGAACTTTGAGATCTAGGCAGGTAGTTTGGATGATTCTGCTTTGAATGTTCTTCGTATTGGAGGGTTGAAGTTCTTGAAGTTGCTGAAGGCTTCAGGGCTTGATTCCAGCAAAGCTTCTGGACTTCTGAATCTTCTCTGATGCTGCTTGTGCTTCAGATGGCTTGGTGCCCTCTCTCCCAGCTCTCCTAAATGCCTTAGGAAGGCTTCTATTTATAGGAGTTTGGAGGTGGGTAAGCGACACGTGGCGGAGTTTGATTGGTGACACATGTCACAGTCTGATTGGTTCGCTTATATCATCGCTTACACGTGCGAGGCTGATTATGTCATCGCTTACATGTGCGAGGCTGATTATGTCATCGTTTACACACGTGAGGCTAATTATGTCATCGTTTACATGTGCTGATGTGTGATTGGTTTTTCGCATGACACTTGGCAAATTTCCGTTGGTTTCTGAGTAGTGATAGCAAAACCTAGCAACAATATGTGGCGCTTTGTAATTAGCTGTATTTTGTGGACTTGGTAGTGTGATGTGTCAGCTTGTAATAGGTCGGAAATTTTCTCTGTCTACATGAGTATGTATCATATAGATGTGAAGTGACTTTTGTGAAAAATGATCTTGGTAAGGAAGTTTCCTTGAATGACCTGTGGGTTTTTATTTCCTTACTTAATTAAATGAAGTCTTTTATGAATGAGAATCAAGTAAAGAAATATAGTGGAGATGTGCACTATATTGATCTCATTTTGAGATTTATGTTATCTCATTTTGTTGAGATTTGAGTAATCTTATTGTATTGAGATTAGTGATTCTCATTCTTTTGGGAATTGTGTTATCTCATTGTGTTGAGATTAGTGTTGAGAACTTGCTTCTTAGATTTTAATATCTTTAAAGAGGTAAAGACACTTTGATTCCAATATTAAATAAAAAGATTACTGAAAGGGTAGATGCATAGCTCAAGTTTGCTAGTATATTAAGTACATATTGCGTATCACGTATGGAACTAAACTAGATATTACCTTCATAGTATGTAGACTTTCAAAGTTTCTAAAACTTAAGGTTGATCATTAGAAAGTACTTAATTGTGATGAATATCTATTGTATAGAATATTCAAGTTTAATTCTATTATTGATGTTAGTGATAATATCTATGTCTAGTTAGATAATCACTACATGTGAGGGTGCTATGTGTAAGCATTAATAAATAAGATGTATTTCTTACTCTACTATAGAATTAAATTGAGAGCATTGATTACAATGGTAACGGACAAGTAAACAAATTGGCTAAGATTTTGATAAAGTGTCGTGGCCACGACCATAGTAAGCCATTCTTTATAATGTAGTTGTAAAACCACAATGCATATGGTATACATGAGTTGTATACAAAGTGAACTTTAGACTTAAAAGTCTAAGACAAGAATACGTAAGGCAAGTCAAATGTGGTTGGACTAGTCTATTACCTACGTAATTGTATATATAAATAGGTTCTTTACCAAAGTGTGCCTCGAGACTTGGTAAGGGTAACATCCATTGGAATGAGACTAAAACCCTTCTTGTAAGAGAATCACCAATAATGGGAATCTAACCTTGAATTGATTTAATCTAAATAGGTTTAAAGAGTAACAACAAGCTATTGATACGTGGTTAGTAAGAGCACTAATTTTGTGTCTCATTCAGGATGGATTAGTATAAACTATTATGATGAAATTAAGGATAAGTTTTAAACTCTTATTGAAGTTCTTAAATCATAAATGTTTGTATAACAGGGACATAAGAAGGAACTTCACCTTTGTGAACATAGGAGTGCTGCTGCTTCTAGCAAGAGTAAAAGGGTTTTCTCTTGTACATGTTCACTAAACAGAGTAGAGCACAAGGCCATAATAGTGCTAACAACTTAGATTTCTAAATGTGTTGTGGATGTTCTCATGTGTGTGTTGTTTCCGATTTCAACATATAAGAGTTTTGATTCAAGCACTAAGCTACCATTACCTCTATTGATTTCTTGAGCAATTACACTAAAGGGAGGTTTAAGTTGAAAGACACTTTCTATTATGCATGATAGGATATCAATTAAGTGAGACATATATTATTACAACCTAGTGGGGGATTGTTGTATATATAGGTATATACAAGGATATGTTGCAATAATGATGTTTGATTTTGGAGAATATGGTTTCATAAAGTGAAAATTCAAGTTCTGGAATTTTCTAAGTGAAAATTCTAAAATCTGAATTTTCTGAAATTTTCTATGGAATTTTTTGGAGACCGTTCAGAAAGGTTGAAGAGGTTTCAATCTTTGTTAATCGTTTTATGAAAAACTAACTAACTCTCCATACGTGCATTTTCATGAAACATACGTACCTTTTCATGAATAGAGGTTTATGTTCACTTGAAAAATAACTAACTCTCCTCACATGCCTTTTCATGAAACATAACCCTATAGGTATAAATAAAGGTTTATGTTCACTTGAAAAATAACACAAGAAACACAAGAAATCCAGTGGTCATTCTCCAGAATTGCTGTTTGTAGAGTCCAACATCTTAGTTGTATCCTGGAGACAAATTTGCAATAACCATTTAGCAACAAAAGTGTGGGTGGCAAATATTGTCTAAGGAAAATGATATGGTGCCTCCGAGTTATCTATTTTCTATTTGTCTTTGGTATTAACCTTATTCTTACATTGTTACTTTTCGCAATATCCCCAATAGACTCAAGGAATAAAATAGAGATTTACAAAATGACAAGTTATTATGACTTTGTTCACTATGATTGTTTCATGGAGCCATCAAATGATATTATATTAAAGTTTTTGGATATAATTTATTAATAAGACCTAGAATGTAATTATATTTACATAGTAATACTTGTTATATAATTAATGGTAAATTTAGGTTTGTCAAGAGTTGATGGAAGCCTGAAGCCCATTGGAGCTAGAGCCTTATTTGTCCTTTTGGTTCCATCCTAAGCCACAGACTAAAGCCCAATTGAGCTGGCTCAAAAGGCTAACCTACTTAGATAATCAATTGTTTATTTAATAAAAGTTATTAAATAAAGTAATTGCTTAGGCAATTAAACGTACGTACAATTAAAAGAAAAGAAAATTGTTTTCTCTTTGATCTCTCTTGAACACAGATTTCAATAAGTATATACATGAAAACTAATTGAGAGACTACACATCTTGGGTACTATGTGAAATTGGGATGAAAATTGAAGGTCTTCTCAAGATACTATATACTTCTTGTTTTTTTTTTTTTTTTTACTATATCAAGGTACACTTTTTATTTTTTGTTATAGAATTCAAAGTTGTATGTTATTTCTCATGAATGAAGTAGATCCTTGAGTTACTTCCACTACTTGTCTTGTATGAAATGCAAAACTACATTTTTTTTTACAACAATGTCATGGACCAAACTATTTATTGGTAGTTTCAAGGAAACCAAGACCTCCAAATTGATAAAATGAACTACTTTGAGTCCGTCTAAACCTCCATGTTAGACTAGTTAACCATTTATAACTTAAAAATTCATGAAGACAGACATATGATCTAAGTAAATAAAGATAAATACAAACTTTCTGTAATCTACTAATAAAACTAATTCTAATCCAAAATTAACTAATTGTAATCCAAGTATAAAACATATTTGTATCATTATTTACCCAATACTAATTAAAATAAATTAGGCACCTAATACACAACCACTTGAATATACAACTCTTTGTAGAAATTTGAACTTGAAGGCAAAGAAGTCTTTTTAAAAAAAAAAAAAAAAATTTATTCCTATCTAGTACTTATAAAAATTAGGTCATTTTGTAAGTGTTAGTATTATAAGTCTTGTCTTTCCACTTCTTCATTCCTCATCCCCTATGTCTTCTGTCTATATTATATTAAAAAAAAAAAAAAAATACTAGCTGTTTCTGTTTATCTGCCATGGACCGTGGTAGCTCATTATGATGGCCTTCTAAGGGAGAAGGCCTAGAGAACGAATAATTCTGTTGATATATATGTATTATTGGGTTCCAAAGCTCAAATTGGACCTTTACAAGCCGAATCGAATCTCGTAAGAAAAATTAGTGGGATGGGTTTAGCATGAACCTACGTTGAGCTTGGACCATTGAAATATCATCGTGTCTGGAGGCCCAATTGGTAGCCTCAAATAGACACCAGTAGTAGCCTAGTCTTCTCTAAGAATTTCTGTTGTGCGAGGGATGAAAAAATGAAATTAAGATAAAAATAATAATTATTTAAAATATGAAAAATGAAAACAAAAATGAGAGGCTGTGGTTGGAATTGTATGGATATTTACATTTTTTTAGGAGGCCCTTGCCTAGCCGCAAAAGACTAATCATATGAGAACAAATGCGAAACGGACCTGGATTGGGTCAGGTGTCTAAGTTGCACTGAACTCATCCAGAAAATATTACATGTCATAATTTGAATTGCACTATAAACCTAACCCTCACCCATGTGAAGACTACCAAACAAAGAAATGAACAAAAAAAAAAAAAGAGACAATAATGTTTATTTATTTATAGATTTTACTAACAAATATCTTTAGGGCATACATAATACATTAGTAAATTATTTTAGAAAAATTTTACGAAAAAATAAATAAATAAATAAGTTTTTTACTTTCAATAAAACATTTTTTAAAATAGATGACTATTTTTATGGATACATTAAGTACCGGAGCTTTATCCAGGAATGAAATGCACTTTGAATTTTAGTTGGTGTAGTTTCGTACTATTTTGGACCATTGTTTTGTTGGGACTACTGTCTTTTTATTTTTTGTGTGAAAAATAGGTTGGTACTTGGTACTATCGTCAGATAAGATGTAAAAGCGCGTTACGTACGTTCTTTTGATTAGACTAAATAGGAGAGTGTTTTCCACGTTCCAACCTACTAACATAAGAGTCTAAATTTTCTGTCCCACTTTTTCTACTCTATTCTATATTTTACTAATAAATACTTACTACGTATTTACCTAATTAATTAAATATTATCATTATTGACTTATTAATCCTACAGTTATTAATTAATAGTATCACGTGGCAAATTTTTATTAGTAGAATATAGAGTAAAGCAGAAAAAGTGGGACAGAAGATTTGGATTCCTAACATAGATAGTGGAGAAGTCATTGGTGTAGACTGACTCCACAGTTTTTTTTCCTTTTTGGATAGTAGAATTAGCAGCCTTTAGCTTCAGCCAATGGTAGATATTTATAGGGAATAAAATCCGGATCGAGTTGTTTGTTGAAGTATCTTAAATACATATTTTTAATTTTTAAATAATATTATAAATATTTTTATATATTTTTTTATTTATATAAACTTTTAAAAAAAACAAATAACGTTATTTAAACTATTCTACCAAATAACATTATCCAAACTGCTCTATCTAACGGGCCTAAAACCTTAACAAACACGTTGAATTGTCCAAGAGTTCCGACTATTCCCCTTTCAAATCGAGTATGACTGTGGAACTACTGTACGTTGACCACTTTATTTGCGTGAATTTGACCATTTTATTTGCGTGAACCTTACTACGGCAATATTTTTCAACAAATTCAACCATTTCTAGGTAGTGATAAAATATTTAAAAAATCATAATTTTCTAGAATATTTTCATCTTCTTTGGGAAGTGTAAAATGATTGAGGCCGTTTGATAAAATTGTTAAACAACTTATTTTCAATTGTTAAATAATATTAAATATATTTTCATACATTTTTTACACATACGTATTTCATAAAAATACAAATAACATTATTCAAACTCCTTTACCAAACAGGCCTTGGGCTATTACAACTGATGCAATAGAAATGAATAGATGAGATTGAAATTTACAAAATTACAACTTTTAATTTCACTTATTAAATAAAAGAGCCCAGTTAATGTATGCCTTTAATGTACACATTAACATCTATTTTGAGAAAATTTTTATGAGGAATTGAAAAAACTGTCAAAACAGTTAATTACTTTTTATTTTTACATAAAAAATTTCTTAAAATGATTTGCTAATGTATACTTGAAGAGCACACATTAATAAATTGCGCGCGCGCACACACACACACGCACACATATATATATATATATAAGTTCAAATCCTCTATCTCATTAATTGTGCTCTACTTCATGCTCCATCAATAAAATTTGGACAGCTAACATTTTTCATTAAATGAGATATCTCATTAAATGAGACAACCGGTTTCTCTTATTAAAGTCAGAGTTATCTTATTTAATGAGAGAGATTAGTTGTCCAAATTTTATTAATGGAGCATGAAGTGGAGTATAATTGATGATACAGAAGATTTCATATATATATATAGTGAAGTAAAGGGAGTAACTGCATGGTGCAATTATCTGAATCCATAAAATCCAAGCCCAATACCTATCGTTGCAATAAATATTTTCTGCAACCGTACAAGTACGTGGGCTCCACACATATGGGATGCACAGACTAATGAGAGGCCCATTCCAGGGGAGGTACTATTTCTTCACTAAAAATCTTATTTTATTTTTCATTATTTATCTAGGAGAAAAAATATGGATTTAGATCTCAGCCCTTAAATTAAAAAAAAAAAATCTTTTTTATTTTTAAAAAATCTGATCCAAGGATTGAAATTGAAAATTAAATTCTCAATTAATTATTATTTTAGCCCTAACGTTTTTCATGTATGTCAAATAATCTATAACATTTTAAATGTGTTAATTTAGTGAGTGTTTAGATTCATGTTTCCTTACCTGTGCATTTTTATGCGTTTTTTTTTAATGCGTATGAACAGTAACCGCACTGTTCATGCATATGGATTTACTGTGCAGGAAACAAAGTGCATTGTTTATGCACTGTTTATACACTGTTCACGGCACTATTCATATATTTAAAAATTATTTTGCTACAGTATTTTCAGTTTTTAGTTTCTAGTTTCAATAAAAATAAGTTATATCCAAATAGACCCTTAGTCTTTAATCTTTCAATTATGTGTCAAAATAATCTCTATCATTAATAGCTAGATAAAAAATACTGACCCTAGAATGCATACTTCATAACTACATCTTGATTAAATTTGACACCATTTAGATAATCATGTTGATCTCGTCTAGTTCTTCAAGCTTCTCCAAATTCACATACACCGACACCAAGGCCTCCTCTACTTTCCAATGCCCTATAACTTAAAACATGCCGTTGTCGTTAGTACCCCACTCCTTACATGGCCCCACTCCTCCCCCTATCATCTACGCCACTGTCGCACCTTCCCCTACTTTTGCTACTCCCTTACTGTCACCAGGTTTCGTCTACATGGGTTTTAATTCTTTGGTTTAGTTTTATTTTCAATTCAAGCCATGTCGTGATCTACCTAGAATCCCGGGTGGCATAAAACTTTTTTTTTTTAATTATCACATTAGTTATGTGAGCATATTTTATCCACCACTTAAAAAGTAATGACTATTTTAATTTAATGTCAAAATGTTAGTGACTAAATTGACACATTAAAAATGTTTGGAACCATTTTAACATATAGGGCAAACATTAAGAACCTAAATGGTAATTAAATTGTTGAAGATTCACTCGAATGTATTTCGATTTCATTTGAAGTGAAAAAATTGATGAAGATTTCATATTTTCCTTTTCTTTTTTCCTCAACAAACTTAATTAATAAAATATCAAGTTGAATAAAGCAGATGGTTGTAAGGAAAATACTCTCCCACATAGTGTGTAAATTTTACACACTGTGTTATTATAGATTGAAAACATGATTTAAACCAAAGTTTTCAATTATATAAGTACATAGTGTGTAAAACCCACTGTGGAATAAACAATCCCCAAGGTTCTGGGTCCACAAAAGGTTCTCATGACAAGGATAAAGGAAAAGACCTAGTCAATCTAGAACCATTACACCCGAGCAAAATTAGCAAAAACCTACTAAGCCGAGGTAAGGTCCCACCCCATCATTCTTGACCCAAAAAGCTGCCGAAGGAGGAATAACCCAGAATGCAGTCGAAGAACCAAGAAGAGTAGCACACAATCAAAGCAATAGTAACCTCTGCATTAATTTAGTGTTCCGACCTAATACATGCCACATTTAATGATGAATAACTGATCTGAATAGTGTTATTAGACACCCCAAAAGACCATTGTCATCATAAAATTAGGGGAGGAGACATCTAATGGGACAAGGATATGCTGACATCTAGCCTGGTAATCCACTAAGGAGAAAGATGATCTGAGGGTATAAATAACATGTTCCCACTTACTAAAAGGGGGACTAAAAAGAGAGAGGAGGAGAGTTAGTCTAAAAAAGGGTTCTTGCTTAGGTTTATCTTACTTGTAATCTCGGTAGAAGTTCAGTTACACCCTGTGTGTGTGTGTGTGTGTGTGTGTGTGTGTGTCATTTCAATCCTTGATCTTACTTGTTCAGTCTTCCCATTGTGGATTACCCATTTATTAACAAATTAATTGTGATTATTAAATTTGTAGAACCTTCTTTGAGGTCTCAAGTGTGTAGAACACTCTATTTGTTTTACACATAGTGTGTAAAACATACAATGTGAAATAAACAACCCCCGAGGTTCTGGGTCCACAAAAGGTTCTCATGACAAGGATAAAGGAAAAGGCTCAATCAATCTGGATCCATTACACCCAAGCAAAGTTGGCGAAAACCTGCTAAGCCAAGGTAAGGTCCCACCTGATTATTCTTGACCTTAGAAAGTCGCCAAGGGAGGAATTGCCTAGAATGTAGCCAAGGAACTGGGAAGAGTGGCACACAATCCAAGCAATAGTCACCTCTGCATTAATTCAATGTTCCTACCTAATACATGTCGCACTTGATGATAAATAACTAATCTAAACAGTTTTATTAGACACCCTAAAAGACCATTTTCATCATAAAATTAGGGGAGGAGACACCCGATGGGACAAGAATTTGCCGACATCTAGCTTGATCATCCATTAAGGAGAAAGATGATCTGAGGATATAAATAACATGTTCCCACTTACTAAAAGGGGGACTAAAAAAAGAGAGGAGGAGAGTTAGTCTAAAATATTTATCTTGCTTATGTTTATCTTGCTTGTAATCTCAGCAAAAGTTCAGTTACGTCCTATATGTGTGTGTGTGTGTGTGTGCGCGCGCGCATTCTCATTTCAATCCTTGATCTTACTTATTTAGTCTTCCCATTGTGGATTACCCATTTATTAACAAATTAGTTGTGACGATTAAATTTGTAGAACCTTCCTTGAGGCCTAAAGTGTTTTTGACCCCCACAATTATTGCTGTTGTTGTTGTTATTGTTGTTGTGTATACGAAAGAAAATTTTAGAAAGAGAGGGACAGCTAGGAAGGAGAAAACCGCAAATTTATTTATTTTTATATGACGTAAAATTTATGGACAACTAACCCCACCAGCCAGAACCAGTTACCAAAAAACTCAAGGGTATTCACACCTAACGGACTAAGTAATTTATGCTCATGTCCAAGAGCATAAACTTAGTGAAAAACTGAAGATAAACCTTTAAACTTAGGATTTTTTAATGTTTCCATTAGGTTTTTAATTTCTATGAAGATCTTATAGAAACCTTGTTGTTCTTTGTATTTAAATCATCATCAACATTATAAAAAAGAAGGTTTAAAAGGCTTCAAGATTCGTTTTTGGGTGATACAAGAAAATCTAAAAGCCATTCAAGGTGAGAAGCTCTAAACATAATAAGGGTTGTTTAGATTATAATTCTATATGCTATTTTGACGATTTTTGGACATAGGGATTTATTCCAAGATGGATTAGGAATCAAGACATATAAAATAATCAAGGAACAATTAATATATTCTAGCAAAATCTTAAGGGAGGAATAAATTAAACTAGAAAACATATTATGTCTAAGAATCTGACAGATTTGACCTTTCTAGCTTGTACCCTATATAATGCAAGGAATTTAATTTCTCATTGATTTTTTTGGATATTTGTAGTTCGGATATTAAGGGTCTGTTTGTTTTGGCTTCCAATTACTTCCGAAAATGCTTTTCCATAAAACTTGAGTGTTTGGTTGAACCAGTAAATTCAGTCAACTGAAATGCTTTTCCCCTTTGACCGTAAAATAACCCAAAACACCCATAAAATCATTTCCGTTCATATTTTCACTTTAAATCATTTCTGGATCACAGACACCTATAGAGAGAGAGAGAGAGAGAGAGAAGAGGGAGTGGAGATTGTGACCCAACCCCCAGACGCGCCGGGGAGATCGTCCCGCCAAGATTGTCCTACCAAGATTGTCTCGTCGTCGATCGCAGCACCGTGCCGATCGCACTGGTCTTGTCGATTGCAGCATCGCGTCAATCAAGCAAAGATCAAACCTAGTCACCTCAAGCGCCTTCGCCGTTGCCTTCACCTTTGAACCCACACGCCTTCACCTCAAGCAAAGATCGCAGCACAGCACCGACCCACACACCTTCGCCTTTTGACTGGATTTGAATATTTTTTTGTTTGGGTTTTGTTTCTTTTGTGTTTGTGGACTGAGCAATGATATTATATATTTGTTTGAAAACTAAGAAAATGTGAGCAACAAGTAGAAAATGTGTTTTCTATAGTATTTTCAAGAATATAGCCAAACACCAAAAAATATTTTTCAAAGCATTTTTTGAAATGCAACCAAACAGCCTGAATACATTTTCCTTTCTCGAAAATAGCATTTTCGGAAAATATTTATTTTCCAGAAAATATTTTACATGAACCAAACACAGCCTAAAATTTCATTTTGGAAAATTTCGTGATTTCTCATAGTCAAAAAGGGGGTCAACTTTTAAGCAAAACTTGACAAAAGTGCTGGAATTTTCAGTACTAATTAGTGCACTACGTGAGATTTAGTTAACTCAATTGGTAAAGTCTTTGATAGTTGTATAAGAGATTTGGGGTTCAATCCCCACTTACACCAAAAGCCAATTGGTATCTTGGTCTGATGATAAAGAGGTATAATTAGGAATGGACGCCATAAGTTGAAACGCTCTCCCAAAAAAAAAAAAAAAAAATTAATGCATTATATTGATCCCTCATTTGATATGACTTATTGACTCGCAAATTGATTTAGGGATTAAAACTTTTCATGTGATAAGATTAAGCATATTAGATTAATACAGGAATATATCAAAATTTAGTTAGTTTCCTAAGGGGTTTAACCATTCATGAATATGAGTGAGTATAGTTGCGAATTCAAAATTGGCACCGTTGATTTCATCCTCCAACAAGGGCGAGCTCCAACGGAAAGAGAGTTTTCTTCATGGCTCCGATGAGCACAGTAAATTAGAGAGCTAAGCTAAGATGAGAGAGATGTTGGAATAAAATATGACTTTTTAAGTTTTAGATGTTGCTACAGTATCATCTACTAATGTATTTATATGCATTTTACATTTCTAAAGGGAATGTTCTAAGAGCATTCTTATCAAAGTTGCTAAAAATGTTATATGCTATTTTTAGCATTTTAAGCACCTTAAATGATAAAAACATGCCTATATCAAATATGCTTAATCTCAAAAAAATTTAGCATTAAGCTACAGTAGAATCTCATTTGAGACTCTACTATAGCAAGATGCTAGAATTTTTTTAATATTTTTTTTTTACTTTTTCTCTCTCCCACTCTCTCAAGTGCTGTGCTTTTCTTCTTTCCTCTCTCTCTCTCTCTTTCTCCTTCTCAAACTCAAGCTTTCCTTACCGCCATACGCTCTCGTTTTCACCTTCTAGACTACCACCTCCACCGCGACTTGAAGCTCTCCGACGATAGACGCTGCAAGTCCACCTTCGCATTTTGAAAATCCTTGACGAAATGCAAGTGAGGACAATGTCATTTTGAGACTGAAACAACACGAATGGTTTTGGGTTCGGTTTCAAAATCAGATGTATTGTGATGACTTCAACTTGAAGAAGAGGTTGATGGGTGAAGATGTGTCCAAGATTTTGGCTTTGCTCAAGGTAAACAACCGTGGTTGAGGGAGAGGATGTGGTGGGTGGATGGTGGTGCAGCTGTTGATCTCGCCAGCGAGGTGCTTGAGGGAGAGGTAGTGGTTGATGGTCGAGAAGTTTGGGTGCTGATTTGATTTCTGGGTCTAGGTTGATTCCGTGGCTTTGGATGTGAAGGTTTTTTTTTTTTTTCCCCCTCTCTGCTGTTGTTTGTGGTTGTGGTGGATCTGGCTAGTGGCGGCGATGGTGGGTGGATGTGGTGGTTATGGTATGTGTTGATCTTGCCGCGCTGGATTCAGAAAGAGAGACACAGAGGAGAGAGAGAGATAGATAGAGGAAAAAAAATGAATAAAGAAATAAAATTTAAATGAAGTGTTATAAAAATAGAAGTTTTGATGTAAGAGATATTGTAAAGTGATGCATTATATGTTATAAAGTTGGTTTTTAATATGGTAAATGCTAAATTCTTTAGAATACTTGATGGGAATGCTCTAAGCACTTTTACAAAAGGTTTTAAAATCAATCATTACAAAATATGAGGGCTATAGCAGCATTTGCAAAATGTCGCTATAAATCTTGAAAATGCCACTATAGATCTTGAAAATGAATGCCGCTATAGATCTTGAAAATGTCGCTATAGATCCATATGGATTATACCACCACTTTCTGTAGCGTCGCTGTTGAGCCGTGGCTATATGCAAATGCATGCCCCTGTTGTAATTGGGATGGGCATGTGCAAATGAGCCCATTTCCTTTTCATTTCTCTCTCTCTTTTTTTTTTTTTTTTTTAGCTCTCCCAAAAAAAAAAAAAAAAAATTAATGCATTATATTGATCCCTCATTTGATATGACTTATTGACTCGCAAATTGATTTAGGGATTAAAACTTTTCATGTGATAAGATTAAGCATATTAGATTAATACAGGAATATATCAAAATTTAGTTAGTTTCCTAAGGGGTTTAACCATTCATGAATATGAGTGAGTATAGTTGCGAATTCAAAATTGGCACCGTTGATTTCATCCTCCAACAAGGGCGAGCTCCAACGGAAAGAGAGTTTTCTTCATGGCTCCGATGAGCACAGTAAATTAGAGAGCTAAGCTAAGATGAGAGAGATGTTGGAATAAAATATGACTTTTTAAGTTTTAGATGTTGCTACAGTATCATCTACTAATGTATTTATATGCATTTTACATTTCTAAAGGGAATGTTCTAAGAGCATTCTTATCAAAGTTGCTAAAAATGTTATATGCTATTTTTAGCATTTTAAGCACCTTAAATGATAAAAACATGCCTATATCAAATATGCTTAATCTCAAAAAAATTTAGCATTAAGCTACAGTAGAATCTCATTTTTGAGACTCTACTATAGCAAGATGCTAGAATTTTTTTAATATTTTTTTTTTACTTTTTCTCTCTCCCACTCTCTCAAGTGCTGTGCTTTTCTTCTTTCCTCTCTCTCTCTCTCTTTCTCCTTCTCAAACTCAAGCTTTCCTTACCGCCATACGCTCTCGTTTTCACCTTCTAGACTACCACCTCCACCGCGACTTGAAGCTCTCCGACGATAGACGCTGCAAGTCCACCTTCGCATTTTGAAAATCCTTGACGAAATGCAAGTGAGGACAATGTCATTTTGAGACTGAAACAACACGAATGGTTTTGGGTTCGGTTTCAAAATCAGATGTATTGTGATGACTTCAACTTGAAGAAGAGGTTGATGGGTGAAGATGTGTCCAAGATTTTGGCTTTGCTCAAGGTAAACAACCGTGGTTGAGGGAGAGGATGTGGTGGGTGGATGGTGGTGCAGCTGTTGATCTCGCCAGCGAGGTGCTTGAGGGAGAGGTAGTGGTTGATGGTCGAGAAGTTTGGGTGCTGATTTGATTTCTGGGTCTAGGTTGATTCCGTGGCTTTGGATGTGAAGGTTTTTTTTTTTTTTCCCCCTCTCTGCTGTTGTTTGTGGTTGTGGTGGATCTGGCTAGTGGCGGCGATGGTGGGTGGATGTGGTGGTTATGGTATGTGTTGATCTTGCCGCGCTGGATTCAGAAAGAGAGACACAGAGGAGAGAGAGAGATAGATAGAGGAAAAAAAATGAATAAAGAAATAAAATTTAAATGAAGTGTTATAAAAATAGAAGTTTTGATGTAAGAGATATTGTAAAGTGATGCATTATATGTTATAAAGTTGGTTTTTAATATGGTAAATGCTAAATTCTTTAGAATACTTGATGGGAATGCTCTAAGCACTTTTACAAAAGGTTTTAAAATCAATCATTACAAAATATGAGGGCTATAGCAGCATTTGCAAAATGTCGCTATAAATCTTGAAAATGCCACTATAGATCTTGAAAATGAATGCCGCTATAGATCTTGAAAATGTCGCTATAGATCCATATGGATTATACCACCACTTTCTGTAGCGTCGCTGTTGAGCCGTGGCTATATGCAAATGCATGCCCCTGTTGTAATTGGGATGGGCATGTGCAAATGAGCCCATTTCCTTTTCATTTCTCTCTCTCTTTTTTTTTTTTTTTTTTCAATTACATTATTTATTCAGAAAAAATAAATAAATAAAACCCTTCCCCACTTCTCTATTATAATTATTTATAAAGGTGGACGTTGCATTTGGCTAAAAATAAAAAATGAAAAGGAAAAGACACGATAATTTTCTTTCTTGGTGAATAACTGACAATGAATACTTATTGAACTTTTTCAATGAAAGGCACAATTAAAGCAGGGAACAAATAGCTAGGTATCCATATGCCTGGAAAACAAACATTCACGTAATGCCAAGGACCTAATAATACAGTGTACCATTATGTACTTAGTTGGTCATTGTCAGTTATGAAATTCATGTTATGATACATAGTAGGTAGGGCTTTCCAAGCAACTTTAAATTAGAAAGGGTTTCCCAACATGCCTGAACAACGTGGTAACAGAGACGTGATATTTGGTAAGGTGTCATTTTTAATTGTGTTGTCCTCTCCATTGAAAAAGCAAATAAGTTTGCTCTGTGCGGGTCCTGTTCGTAAAAGCTTCTTCTGGCTCAGGTTTGTGCTGTTTTTTAAGCAATCGCTGTTGGGACATCAACTACAGCCTGTTTATTACAGGAACCCTTGGTGGTACCCCCCAGCAAAGTCACATTAATGAGACGTTTATATATATATATATATATATATATAGTAGGGCATTTTCTGTAAGTTGATGTATCAAATTTGATACCTTTTCTAATATTGTTGACTTATAGGAGAAAGAACTCATTTTAAATGTGGCCCATTAACCATGTTGTTGAGAGAGAGAGAGAGAGAGAGAATGATGATGTTAGAATTATGTGTCCTCAAAAACAATACTATCCATTTTTATTTGATAATAAAATTTTATTTTCACATAAATAATTTTGTAGGTATATTTTATTGTTTAAATGTGGCATGTGATGTCATTTATGTAGAAAAATCATGTTAATGGTTAAGGAACCAAAAATAGGGAGTAATGATTTTTCATAGATTATTAAATTGTTTTGGGCTGTGATATTAATTGAATATTACCACTGAAGCTTACACTTGTTGTGCTGCTATATAATAAGATGATTTACTCCGTCATTGAGATAGTGACTTTAAGCAAACAAGTGGATGTAATGTGACAAGTACATACATTGACTTGGATCCGATCAAAAACACCTTTTGAAGTGATCATGGTTAATTAAAAGGTTGTTCTATCACAATTTTTCTATTATTCTCAAACATGAGAGGTTTGTGTATATTTATTTATTATGCACATAACTTTAATAGTGGCAATTGGTGGTGCTAATTTTAAAGGCTATATACAGACATGTTGGGTTATGTGTGTAATGAGTAAAATATGTAAATGCTTAACAATAAATCCACCAATCTCTAAAAAAGATAGTATATTCAGTTGATTTTCATATTGAAGTTGGACTCAAAACAAAACCGGCCGGTGACATTTTTCAAAAATGTTTTTCATATATATTTAAAGAGTTTTTTCAAAGATATTTTGGAGTCCAATAGAAATTAGGAAATCAATAAATTAAGGGTTACATAAGCAAGGGACATGACAATGATATTAATCCAGTCCTAGTGGCTTGTGGGAATATAGTGTGGTGGAAGGACATAGGTATAAAATTGTATGTAATTGGACCTCAATTGTAATTCTCTAATCTTCAGGGGTCAATTGCAATGTGTTGATGGACATTATTGCAATCTGTAGAAGTTCAAATATTTTCTTGATATGGTTAAGAAAATTAAGGAATAATTTTGAAAGAGTTTCAAGATAAGTCAATAACATTCAAAAAGTTATTAATTAATCCTACAGATGAAGATTAGGATTCCTAAGGATCCCACGTCCAATCTCTCTCTTGGGTTTTTTCTAAGTCTTAAATAAAAATAAGATTTAAAAAAAAAAATCATATCAGTTATTGGCCATCAGAACTTGATGATGCCAAAAATCGTCAGTGAGCCACACGATCCTCATGTGCTCTAGACAGAACCTGTGAAACAGAAACAAAGAAGACCTTGCAGAAAGTACCGGTGTGGTACCGGCCAAATACCCTCTAAAGGTTAAGTTAGAGAATTTTTACAACTCTAGAGTGTCAGAGCTGGGGTAAATTATGCGTACCTTGTTTTCTGAGAGTTTTGGGTTTTTATAGTAATGTAGAACGACCTTTGTTTCTTGACTAAGAAGATGTTTCCTTGTGGGGAAGATTTTCATAAATGTACATATTTTGCAGGATTCTTCCCATATAAGGATTCTATTGACTAGGGTTAATCGTAGGGTGCAAGACATTTCTATTTAGGGTTCCTTACGTCCGTATAGCTAGAATTCGTCCATTATGAAGGATCCATCTGTCTTGTATATTCTCCATCCAGCGTATTAATCCGTCGTCTTGTCCTTATGTTTTGATCATCCATTATCTCAGTACCATTGCCTATGGAAGGCTTTTTTGGACGAGTCCGTCTACTTTAATTTTATCCTCTTTAGTTGCCCCTCACTCTATAGGTCCTTCGTCTTATCTTGCAGACGAACCCGTGGAGTGACGGTCTAAATCAACCTTTGGAAAAACGCGTTTTGATTGACAAGCTAGCCTAGACTCATTAATGCAGTACGAGCACGTGGCATGTTTTTAGTGGTTAATTATTTGGATCGAAGCATCTCTTCGTCTTCCATGTCATTCCTTTTATATATATATATATATATATATATGTTGCCTCCCCCTTTCACTTTTATTTTTCGCAACAAATTTCTAATCATAGCGCCACCGTCCTTTTCAACAAACTATTATACCATCTACCTGGTATGATTGTCTGCTACGCTTTCTCCGTCTCTTTCTTCACACCGTTCACCTATAAGTATCCTTTACCTTATACTGAACTCTTCCCTCTTTTTTTATTTATTTAAATATCGCATGCCCATTGCCTATGTAGACCTGTAGAGTCTTAGGGGTTTACCCGTCATGTGTAGGTGACAAATGTCTAGTGAGGTGTCGAGTGAACAATCGTGTGTCCGTAAAGGAGCAGGCTAAAATGAGGTGTTTCCGTCAGGTCAGGATGACCCCGACCCCTCCTATGATGAAAGGGTTCCGTCAGCCAACTCACTTTACACGGAAGAGGAAGAGGACCTGGATGTGGACAGGTCAGAGAGTGATTCTAATGATCAAGAAGGTATGGTCAGTGCTAAACCCCCTATTCAATCCGTCATAGGTCCTGATGGTCTTAGGGAGTTTATAATGCTTCCGTTGTGGATGATAAACGACTTCAATTCTTCCATCAAACAAGAATACTTCAACACACTTAGGGAGAAATACCAGATTCCTGTCAGCATACCAATCCGTCTACCTTTCAAGTCTGAAAAGTGTTACTATCGGGGTGCTAAAGACGTCGAAGTGTACGAGCAGATGTTGAAAGTGGGACTTAGATTCCCTTTAAGTGCTCTTCACCGCCGTCTTCTCCAGTACCTAGGATTGGCCGTTACCCAAATCTCTCCGAATGCCTGGAGAATCTTCCTAGGTGCAGAAGTCTTATACGGAGTGTTATATGATGGGGCGCATAGGATGACGGTGGAGGAGTTCTTCCACTGCTACCGTCCATTTGAAATTACCCAATCAAAGGGCATGTACAGTTTCTTGCCAAGGAGTCCATTGCTTAGGCTAGTGTGTGAAACCCACGACTCAAACAAAAAGTAGAAGAATCAGTATTTTTTCATCCAAGGGGACGATTGGATGTGTCACCCCATGATCAGGAGTATATGCCTGTGGACAAAACCTAGGGCATAATGCCTATATCTAGTATGTGTCCATTCATCTTAGGTTTCATATTTGATATTCTAACCATCTCTCATTACAGCTCGGGATCACCCATAAGTTACTCTCGAGCGGTAGAACTTTTTGGAGAAGATCTTCAGGACCACTAAGTTGTTGAAAAGAACATGGATTAAGTTGATTACCTTGGACACCTTTCACTAGTATTGTGACGGTCCTGAACCTACCGCAGCCACCCGTCGCTACTATAGTCAAGTGCGCAAACATAAGTCTGTTGCCCATTACTTGCTTTCCTTTCTAATTTTTAGTAATTTATCTAACTCCTTCCTTCTATCCACCTTTATGCAGAAATGGAAGACGGTAGGAGGAGGGCCTTTATCAAGTAGCAGGCTACTAGGAAGAAGAAGCTGGAGGGAAGTTTACCTTCTAAGGTGACGGGTTTGGCTAACCCGTCCTTAAAAAGGAAGCCGTCAAATAAGGCTAATCGTCGCCCTAAGAAATCCAAGGTGGCGACGGGGTCAATTGTTGGTAAGATTCCTGATGCCAGCAAGTTGCCCCCTAAGCCTGTTCCTGGGAAGGAAAAAGGCCTTATGACCGGTCAAGTTCCAACTACTGAAAAGTGCCCCGTCCTCCTTCGTGAAGACTCACGTATACGCTCAAGCAGCTCTTGTCCATCATCAAGGACGACGACTATGAGGACTTGGGCAATCATGCTACTAAGGCCATGGGGGAGACAGGCCTCTTCAGTTTGGCACATGTATGCTTATTCGTCCCTTTTTTCTATTTCGTCCTATTGTTGTCTCATTTTAACATTGGTTTTGATTCTTGCAGGGGGTGCTTTCGATGAAGGGTCTAATGGACCATTGTGCTTCCCATGAGGTGGTGGCGGGCCGTCTGAGAGAGAAGGTGGAGGCTAGGGAGACGGAATTGCGAGAGCTGATAGCCTGGAAGGAGTTCCAGGTTAACAAGCTTGACTTGACAAGGAAGCCCTTAGAGGAGTTGGAGGTGCAAGTTGAGACGTTGAAGAAAATACTTAAGGATGAGGAGGGAGAGATCTCGGAGGCAAAGGGTCAGCTCCTTTAGGCTAAGGAGGATGCAGTGACTCCAATGCCCTTCTAAAGGAGCTTGGTGGCTCCTTCGCCGACGACTTTAACAATTATTTCCGTCAAGTCAAGGCTTCTTTCTCCGACCTAGACCTTTCCCATATTTCCATTGATGCCTAGGCCCAGACTCCAGCCCACCCCATCTACTCTAAGGGCACCAACGAGTTATTCACAGACGACTCCACTTATGACCCTCAAGGCACAAGGGAGACCGCTCATGAAGACCAAGGCAAATCTGTTGAGGATGAGGTCCGTCTAATCGAGGGAAACCGTATAGCTGAGGATAAGGACAGAGAGAATCCTACTGA
Organism: Quercus suber; assembly: GCF_002906115.3. Classification (NCBI taxonomy): domain Eukaryota; kingdom Viridiplantae; phylum Streptophyta; class Magnoliopsida; order Fagales; family Fagaceae; genus Quercus; species Quercus suber. The sequence continues at coordinate 161,385 of NW_027070022.1, forward strand.
TCAGCAATAGTTTATCAAATGTTATGCTACCTTTTTCGTTTTTTTTTTTTTTTTTTAATTATTGGGAGAACAATATTGATCCCTTCCGTTGCCCATTTTTGGGTTCTTTTAGATGTAAATTCTTGCCTTTTTGTGGGCTTTTATTTACTATCTTTATTTATTTGTTGCTTATGTTTGCTCCTTTATCTGTTGTTTTTTGTTTCCAATCTCTGAAACATGTTTTTGTCCGTCTACTTGAAAACTTAATATACCCGTCCACTTTAAGGTCTTGGTAACTTTTAACCAACCCACAGGATAAGCCTGTCCATTTTATAATTTTAGGTAATACTTTGTGGTGAACCCATCCTCTTATGGATTTAATAATCCTAGATCCCTTTTGAAATGAACCTGTCCACTTATGGACTTAATAATTTTTAAGTAGAAATGTAAACAATGCACATGTGGTATCTTTGAATAACTACTATTATTGTGATGAACTCATCCACTTATAGATTTAATAATGTCCACTTATGGACTTAAAAATTTCAAGTTACCCCTTAGGGTGACCCCGTCCATTTACGGACTTAATAATTTTAGATCACACATTGGGATGAACCCGTCCACTTATGAACTTAATTTTTAAATCATCCCTGGGGATATTCCCATCCACTTATGGACTTAATAATTTTTAAATTACCCTTAGGATGAACCCGTCCACTTATGGACTTAATAATTTTGGATCACCTCTTGAGATGAACCTGTCGACTTACAGACTTTAACAAGTTGCAAGGCATCTACTCACATAAGAAATTGGTTGTAGACATGGTTTTGTAGAAATGTATATATGCGCATAATGTTTTTGAATAACTCCTCTTATTGTGGTAAATATGCGTAGAAATTGTTCTTGAAAAATAAAAAACTACCCTTCGAGCTTAAAACTACTGCAAATAGTAAAAATTAACTAAAAGGAAATAAACTGGAAATGATGAGTGTTGTCATTCGTGCCCGTCTACTAGTAGTACTTCTTCAAGTGCTTTGTGTTTTATAAGTGATGCAACTTTTGCTCGTCTAATGTCTCCAGGTGGCAGGTCGCTTTCCTCTGTCATGAAGCGATCCTATATGGTCCTTCCCAATTAGGTCCTAGCTTTCCCTGGAGGTGTCTCTCGTGGCGCCCATCACCTTCCTAAAGACAAAATCTCTAAACTGGAAGTCCCTATGTCTAACTTTGGAGTTGTAGTACTTTGCCATGAAGTCCTGGTACCACGCTAACCTTTGCTCAACCGTTGCTCTAACCTTGTCCACCAGATCAAGCTGCAAGCGCATAACTTCGTCATTCCTACTCTCGTCATGGTTTCCCAATCTGTAACTTGTGAGTCTTCAACATGAATGATAGTCGCGCTTCTATATGCTAGTCGGAACAGTGTCTCTCCTGTAGGCGTCCTCGCTGTCGTCCTATATGCCCATAAAATGCTTGGCAATTCTTCTGGTCATATACCCTTTGCCCCCTCGAGCTGAGTCTTGATGATTTTGAGCAAGGATCAGTTCATGACCTCAACTTGTCCATTGGCTTAAGGGTGGGCTGGTGATGAATAATGATTTTTGATCCCTAGCTGTGAGCAAAAGTCTCTAAACGAGTCGTTGTCGAACTGCTTCCCGTTGTCTAAGATCAATACTCTGGGTATATTGTATCTGCAGATGATGTTCCTCTATACAAAGCTTCACACATTCTTCTCCGTGATAATGCCTAGGGCTTTAGCTTCTACCCACTTTGTGAAGTAGTCTATTCCGACTGCCAGGAATTTCTACTATCTAATTGCTGTTGGAAATGAACCCATGATATCCAATCCTCATTGGGCAAAAGGCCATGGGGCCGCTATTGGGGTGAGTTCTTCTATTGGTTGTTGAATAATGTTGCCAAACCTCTTACACTTGTCGCAAGTTTTGACGTACACATGGGCATCCTTCTGCATGGTAGGCCAATAGTATCCAACCCGAATCAGTTTGTGTACTAAAGACCGTGATCCAGCATGGTTTCTGTAGACTCTTTCGTGGACTTCTCTCATGACATAGTCTACCTCCTCGGAGCTAAGACACCTTAGGTACGGGTGGGAGAAGCCTTTTTTGTATAAGATGTCTTTGATTAGCATGAACTGTGCTGCCTGAACCTTTAACACTCTTGCAACTTCCTTGCCGTCAGGTAGCACACCGTCTTTTAGGTTAGAGATTAATGGTGTAGTCCAGTTGTTCCCGAAACTTATGTCCTACACACTAACGCCATCTATTAATGGTGAGATCTGAACAAAGGATAGTACCTAACTTTGGATGAGCATATGCTCTACTGATGCAGCCTTAGCAAGATGGTCGGCTTGCTCGTTCTCCTCCCTTGGAATTTAAACAAACTTCGCTTAAAGGTTGTTTATCCGCTTCTTCACTTGCTCCAAATACTTCTTCATCCGTTCACCCTTGCACTCGTAGTTACCGTTTACTTGACTTATGACTACCTAAGAGTCACAGTAGATTACCACATTTGTGGCTCCTATTGCTTTGGCGAGATCCAGCCTTACTACTAAAGCTTCATACTCTGCTTTATTATTGGTTGTAGGGAAATCGAGTCGAACCATACATTGGATCTCGTCCCTTTCTGGGGAATAGAGTAATATACCAACTCCACCTGCCTGTCTGTTGGATGACCAGTCCATGTGGATACTCCATTGAGGACACATTCCTGCCCCCCTGGCCTTCCATATTGGTGAATTCCACAATGAAGTTAGCGACTACATGCCCCTTCATAGTCATACGTCGGCGATACTGTATGTCAAATTTGCTCAACTCAATTGCCTATAGTGCGATCCATCCAGTAGCTTCAGGGCTATTTATTACTCTTCGTAGGGGCTTCTCTGTTAGGACAACCATAGTGTGGGTCTAGAAGTATGGCTTAAGCTTACACGTCATAGTTACTAATGTGAAGGCAAGCTTCTCCATTAGGGGGTATCTCTCTTTTGTGCCTCAGAGCACCTAGCTTATGTAGTATATAGGCTTTTGTACCCTATCCTCTTCTCTAACCAAGGTTGTACTAACGGCTACTGGGGAGACGGCCAAGTAGAGAAACAATTCTTCCCTTGGTTTGAAGGGACTCAGCAATGGTAGGAAGGACGGGTTTGACTTCAGGTCTTCGAATGCCTGCGAACATTCTACCGTCCACTCAAAGGACTTCTTCAATGTGCAGAAGAAAGATAGGCATTTGTTCGTTGCTCTTAAGATGAACTTGTTTAGTGTGGCTACTTTGCCGTTGAGGTTTTGTACTTCTTCGATGTGTGTTGGCGGTGTCATCTCCATTATTGCCAGTATCTTGTCCAGGTTGACCTCTATACCTCTCTAGGACAACATACACCCCAAGAACTTTTCAGCCGTCATCCTAAATACGCATTCAAATTTAACTTCATGTTGTAAGAGCAAAGGGTTTCAAAGGTTTTCTTGAGGTCTTCCAGATGGTCGTCTTCCTGTTGGCTTTTTACCAATGTATCATCTACGTAGACTTGAACGTTCCTCCCAATCTGATGTGCGAACATCTTGTTCATCAACCTTTGATACGTAGCGCCCACATTCTTGAGTCCGAATGGCATCATTTTGTAATAGAAAAGCCCCTAGATGGTGACAAATGAGGTTTTTTCTTGATCGGCCTCATCCATCTTGATCTAGTTGTAGCCAGAAAACACGTCCAAGAAGCTCAGCAACTGGTGTATTGTTGTTGAATCCACCAAGATATCAATCCGCGGAAGTGAGTAACTATCCTTGGGGCATGCCTTATTTAAGTCCGTGAAGTCCACGTACATCCTCCACTTTTCGTTGGCTTTCTTGACCATCACTATGTTGGCCAGTCAGTTAGGATAATAAACTTCTCATATGAAGTCTACTTCCTGTAATTTATGAACCTCTTCTACTATGTCCTGTCTTGCTTCTGTGCGAACACCCGTTTCTTCTAACGGATAAGAGGAAAAGAGAGTGATACATTCAACTTGTGGACTATAACGGAAGGATCAATTTCGGGCATGTCTTCGTGGCTCTAGGTAAAGACGACCTGGTTCTCCTTTAGAAATGTTGTGAATGCCTGACAGACTGGTAAGCTAGCGAGAGTGCCGATCCCAATCGTTCGCTCAAACCTAGACTCATCTAGGAGTACCTCTTCTAAACCTTCCATGAGTTCTGCCACTGTCCGTTATTCTTCTATACACATGGTTTGTAAGTAATTGTTCATCTCCAGCATGGCAATGTAGAATTTGCGCACTACTACTTGGTCCCCTCGTACCTCTCCCACTTCGTACTTGATGGGGAACTTGATAATCAAGTGGTAAGTTGAAGTTACGGCCTTCCATGAGTTAAGGGTCAGATGGCCTAAGATATTATTATAGGTGAACGAACAGTCAACAACCAAGAATGTGACATCCTTCGTAATCTGTTTGGGTTAATCTCCAACCATCACGGGAAATGTGACTGCACCGAGGGGGTATACTCTCGTTCCTCTGAATCTGACAAGCGACGCGTTAGTTGGAACCAGCCACTCCCGCTCAATCCTCATATGCTAGAATGCCAGGTAATAGAGGATATCAGCAGAGCCCCCATTCTCTATAAGGACCTGATGAGTATTGTAGTCCGTTACTCGTATGCTAACATCGAGCGCATTTTTGTAGGGTGGTAGAGACATCGAGCATCTTCCTCCAAAAACCCAATTATGGGATTGTTTACCCGTGCCATCTTTGGAATGAAACCCGTTAGCTGAACGCTCTGAACCATCCTTAGGTAAGTTTTACGTGTCATTTTGGATGAACCATAAGTAGTGGTTCCCCTTACAATCATCCTTGTGTCCCCCAGGGGGGCCTGGGGCGCTCGTCCTCCCTTCTTGCAGCCTGCTCTTGTGGTGGGTCGACCCTTTCTTTACTGAGGAATCGCTGTAGTTTCCCCTGTCTGATTAGGGCCTTAATATGTTGGTTCAAGTCATAGCACTCAGATTCTAATGAAAACGGCAATACTTGTCTCTGGACCTCTTACTAGGATCTCCCTTCAATTTTCCAGGCCATGTCAAGGTTGTATCGTCCTTGATCTATATCAATACCTGATCAATTGGGGTGATTAGCAAGGTGAAGCTGGTAAGCCTTCCAGTAGAGGGTTTGAAGCGCCTATCCTCTAGTTGGTCTCCAGTCCTAGGCATCTTCTGTCCCCTATCTTGCTGTGTACCCTCTTGTCTCTCCCTCTTTTTAGGTCAGCAGTGCGTTTTCCGCATTCATGTACTTAGCAGCCCTGTAAAGTACATCCGACATGGTTTTTGGGTCATTTTTGTATAAGGAAAACAAAAACTTCCCCTTCTATAACCCATTGGTAAATGCAACCACTAGTATCTTGTCATTAACTTCATCAACTGAGAGGGCCTCCTTGTTTAAGCGGGTTATATAAGATCTCAGCGTTTCCTCCTCCCGTTGCTTAACGTTTATCAAGCACACAGTGGACTTCTTATACCTATGCCTCTCTTTAAAGTGTGAGACAAACTGCACGCTTAGCTCCTTAAAGGTACTAATGGAGTTGGGCATTAGTCTGCTAAACCATACCCTTGCAGGACCTTCCAGCGTAGTCGGGAAGACCCGACACATGATTTTGTTTGCAAGTGTAGGAAGGTTTTGAATGATTCCAGGTGATCTAAGGGATCATTTGACCTGTCGTAGGCTTCTACCTGCGGCATATGGAACTTCATTGGAAGGGGGAAATAAGTGACAGGTGCGTTAAAAGGCGAGTCTATTTGGTGGACTAACTCGTCGAGGTCGCTTGACACCCATCCTCTGAGGGCGTTCGTCATGAAGTCCATCCTCTCCATCATCATCTGCATATTCGCGAACATGTGTGATGGTGTTGTTTTTGCGACAAATGGACGACTTGTATCTTGTCACTCTTGTCTACTAGAAGTATTGTTGCCTTTCGATTCTTCTCAGTCTCTTCTTCCAACGCTGGTGCCCTCTTGCTCTTCTCTGTGACTGTTAGGCCTAACATCCCTTTAGCGCAGCTGTTCCTCTAGGTCTTGGTTTTGTTTAGTATGGCGTTCGACCACCGCAACTAGGGTCTACACCGGTCTTTCAAGGGCAGTAATGCGTGGTTCATCTCTATTGTTGTTGGTTGTCATTGAGCGAGTAAGTACCATGCAACTCTTTGTCCTGTGGCTTCTAGTCTACTCGTGTTTCCCACAGACAGCACCAATTGATAATGCCAAAAATTGTCAGTGAGTCGCACAGTCCTCTCGTGCTCTAGACAAAACCTGCTAAACAAAAACAAAGAAGACCTTACAGAGAATACCGGTGTGGTATCAGCCAAATACCCTCTGAAGGTTAAGTTAGAGAACTTTTACAACTCTAGAGTGTTAGAGCTGGGGTAAATTATGCGTACCTTGTTTTCTGAGGGTTTTGGGTTTTTGTAATAATGTAAAACCGACCTTCGTTTCTTGACTAAGAAGATGTTTCATTGTGGGGAAAATTTTCATAAATGTACGCATTTTGCAGGATTCTTCCCATATAAGGATTTTATTGACTAGGTTTAATAATAGGATGCAAGACATTTCCATTTAGGGTTCCTTGGAGACCACTTAAGCCACGTAGGTGCCGCGTGGCCTTAATATCCATCCCCTTTTCACTCGTATAGCTAGAATCTGTCCACTATGGAGGATCCATTTGTCTTGTATATTTTGCATCCGGTGTATTAATCCGTCGTCTTGTCCTTATGTTTTGATCATCCATTATCTTAGTATCGTCGCCTATGGAAGGCTTTTTTGGACGAATCCGTCTACTTTAATTTTATCCTCTTTAAAATTACTGAGTGATACTGCAGTCTTTTGAAAACCCAGAAAAAAACACAGAGAGAGACGTGAATACCTTGGGAGGCAACACACTTGGGTTGGTAAGAGAGGTATGCAATTTTGTTCTATTTAGAAACCATGGTTGTGTGGTACATCGATATTTAAATGAAAATATAAATCTTTGTTTTATATTGCTTCCGCAAAAACTTTCAATGGTATCAAAGAAAACCACACTTAATCATGGATTTTGAATTGTTATTTATATCAATATGTTTGCCGAGATTTATTTCCTATATGTTGTGATTGATATATGTGATATGTTAATTGCTTTTATTCGGAGAAGTGGAGAACAACAAAAATCTATGCCATGATTGATATATGTGATATGTTGATTGTTTGGTTCCAATTCGTTTTCCTTATTCTTGATTATATTTGACAAATATGTTGTTGAAGTCGCATGTCTTTTGCATCTACTCTTGAGTTGTGCACCGTAGTGCTATTATTACTTTATAGATTGTCTATTATGGTTTCATGTATATGTGATTATTTGTGTAACCTATGTTGATATGTTTTAGTTCATTGACTCACCTTTTTATGATGATAAAATCTTGAGTATTGCCAAATTAAGGTGTTGAATCTCAATTAGTGGGAGTTGTATCAAATACATAAAGAATGATATTTAAACAGTCCCAATAGTAATATATATTAAGTGCTAAATAGGATTATTTTATAGAATAACTCCTATGGCCTTCCATTGTCGGTGAATAAAGGTTCTATTAAATTAAAATTTTGTCCAAGTCAAAAGGATGGACTTGATTTTGGTTTAGCAATTCTTCTTGTTTACTTCTTGGGAAGACAGGTGTCTGTATGATTGATGATGAATTTAATAAGTGGCATGAGGCTGATGATGAAATGGCTAAATGCTACATAATGGCCTCTATGACCAATGTGTTGCAAAAACAATGCCAAGGCCTAGTTACAGCACAAGATATGATGTTGCTCAAAGAGATGTTTGGAGAACAAAGCATAAATGCATGGCAAACTGCTATGAAAAATCTCATGTCCACCAAAATGGTGGAAGGAACCCCAGTTCAGGAACATGTCCCGAAGATGATTTCTTTCATCAACGAACTGATTATGCTTGGTGCAGAAATTGATAGTGAGACCCAAGTTGATGTGATCCTAGCTTATTTACCTGATTCTTTTAATTAGTTTATCATGGCCTATAACATGAATAAGATGGAAATGACATTGTCAGAGCTGCTCAATATGTTGAAAGTAGTTGAGGATCTCATCAAGAAAGAAAAGCCTACTATAATGTTGGTTGAAAAATCTGATACTTTTCTTAAGTTAAAGCCTAAGGGTAAGAACTTTAAGAGGAAAGGGTCTTAGTCATTCAATAAGGCTCAAGCTGACAAAGTGAATAAGGACACTGAGGAAAAGAAAGTAAAAGGAAATTGTTTCCATTGCAATAAGCCTAGTCATTGGAAGAGAAATTGTCGCCATTATTTGGCTTCTTTGAAGAATGACAAACCTGCAGAAGGTATGCCTAATTTGCTCGTTATTGAAACAAATTAAATGGATGGTCCATTTGATTCTTGGTGTGTAGATTCTAGTACAATCTCACACATTTGCAATGTGTTGCAGAGGTTTAAGGAAAACCGAAGGCTAAATGAAGGGGAGGTGATCCTAAAGATGGGGACTGCTGCAACTGTTGTAGCCACTACCGTTGGAACCTTTTATTTAGAATTATCTTCTAGTAGAACTCTTGTCTTAGAAGATTGCTTATATGTGCCAGAAGTGTGAAGAAATTTAGTTTCAGTTTCAAAACTTGGCTATTCAGGATATTCATTTCTTTTTTACTTCTAAACTTCTTGTTAAGTTTAATAATAAATTGTAACTTCTAGCATTTTACAAGATGGTCTTTATTTTTGGAGTTCTATTGATAATTCTATTATTTGTGTTGAGAATGATATTGCTTCCCGCGTGTTATCTCTTAAAAGAAAAAGAGATGTTAATCCTACGTATTTGTGGCACTTAAGGCTTGGTCATATCAATATTGACTGAATCAATAGATTGGTAAAGGATGGGCCATTGAATCTTTTGAAGGTAGAGCCTTATCCAATTTGTGAGCCTTGCTTACAAGGGAAAATGACCAAAATTCCCTTTACAGGAAAGGGAGCTAGAGCCACTGATGTATTAGGATTAATACACACTGATGTTTGTGGTCCTATGAATCACATGGCAAGAGGTGGTTTCTATTACTTCATTACTTTTATTGATGATTATTCTAGGTATGGTTATTTGTACCTAATGAAACATAAATCTGAATCCTTTGAAAAGTTCAAAGAATTTCGTAATGAGGTTGAGAAACATGCTGGGAAATGCATAAAAGTTCTTCACTCTGATAGAGGAGGAGAATACCTCTTGGATCAATTTAAGGAAAATCTAAAAGAAAATGGGATAATTTCTCAATTGACTCCCCCTGCCACACCTCAACATAATGGTGTAGCTGAAAGAAGAAACATAGCCTTATTAGATATGGTTCATTCCATGATGAGCATGTCAGAGTTGCCAATTTCATCTTGGGGTTATGCTTTGGAGACTGCTATTTATTTATTAAATAGAGTCCCTACCAAATAAGTTCCTAATACCCTAAATGAGTTATGGACTAGTAAGAAACCAAGTCTAAATCACTTAAAGATATGGGGTTGTCCAGCACATGTTAGAAAGTCTAATATGGATAAGCTAGGACTAAGGAGTGATAGATGTTTTTGTTGGTTTTCCCAAGATGTCTACTAGTTTCTATTTTTACAATCCTAGTGAGCAAAAAGTTTTTGTGGGCAGGAATGCTATTTTTCTTGAGGAAGATTATAGCTTAAATGAAAGTAGAGCAAAAGTTTCTCTTGATGAACAAACTGATAACCCAATGGCTGAGTTGAATGAGAATAATGAAGAGAAAGTAATAGTACCTACTGAACCAAGCAAAATTCAAGAGACTCGACGTAGTAAAAGGACTATCAAGCCTCTAGTTAGACTCACTTTGTTAAATGAGATTTATATAATGGAATCAGAGGAGCATGATAATGATCCTTTTACTTATCAAGAAGCAATGGCTGATAAGGACATTGAGAATTGGAAAAGGGCCATGGAATCAAAGATGGACTCAATGTATACCAACCAAGTCTGGACCTTAGTAGACAAACCAGAAGGTATTAAGCCTATTGGTTGTAAATGGGTCTACAAAAGGAAGATAGGACCTAGTGGTAAGGAGACCTATAAAGCAAAGCTAGTGGAAAAATGGTATAATCAAAAGGCTGGAATTGATTATGAGGAAACATTTTCGCCAGTAGCCATGCTAAAGTCCATAAGGATTCTATTGTCAATTGTTGCACATTATGATTATGAGATATGACAAATGGATGTTAAAACAGCCTTCTTGAATGGACGCATTCGGGAAGAAATTTTTATGGACCAGCCAGAAGGTTTCATATCTCATGGTCAAGAATCAAAAGTGTGCAAGTTAATGAGATCTATATACGGCCTAAAGCAAGCATCACATAGTTGGAACATCCGTTTTGATGAGGCAATTAAATCATTTGGTTTCTCACAAAATATGGATGAACCTTGTGTTTACAAAAAGGTTAGTAGGAGCACTATTACATTTTTAGTTCTTTATATAGATGGCCTACTACTTATTGGCAATGATGTAGGAGCAATGTCATCTATAAAAGTATGGTTATATAGTCACTTTGCAATGAAAGATCTTGGCGAAACGTCCTATATACTCGGAATCAAATTGTTTGGAGACCGAAAGAAAAGGTTATTGGCACTTTCACAGGTCAATTATATTGACAAGATATTGGCTAGGTTTAGCATGCAAGATTCCAAGAAAGGGTTTTCACCTTTTAGATGTGGAGTTCGTCTCTCTAATCAAATGTGTCCTAAAACACAAGAAGAGAGAGAGAAAATGAGAAATTGTCCTTATGCTTCAGCTGTAGGAAGTCTCATGTACACAATGCTTTGCACTAGGCCAGACATTTGTTATGCAATGAGCATTGTGAGTAGATATCAATCCAATCCAGGTTTTGAGCATTGGACAGCAGTGAAACATATCCTCAAATATTTAAATAGGACCAAACACTATTTCTTGGTGTTTGGTGGTGAGGATCTAACTGTCCAAGGGTATACAGATTCAGATTTTTAATCTGATATTGATGATAGAAAACTAATTTCAAGATTTGTGTTCACTCTTGGCAAGGGAGCAATAAGTTGGAGAAGTTGCAAGCAAGATACTACTACAGACTCTACTACAGAAGCAGAGTATATAGCTACAAGTGAAGCTGTGTGGATTCGCAAGTTCATTCAAGAACTTGAAGTTGTTCCTTCTATTGAGTCACCCATTACTATCTATTGTGATAATAGTGGGTATGTTGCAAATGCAGTAGAACCAAGGGCTCATCAAAGGACAAAACATATTGCACGTAAATATCACTTGATACGTGATATCATACATAGAGGTGATGTAGCAATAACAAAGATTGCCTCTGCCAATAATGTTGCAGATTCACTCACAAAGGCATTGTCTTAAAAGGTGTTTGAGAAACATTTGGAAGCAATGGGTATAAAATACATGTATGATTGGTTTTGAGTGCAAGTGGGAAATTGTTAGAATTATGTGCCCTCAAAAACAATACTATGCATTTTTATTTGATAATAAAATTTTATTTTCTCATACATAATTTTTATAGGTATAGTTTATTGTTTAAATGTGGCATGTGATGTTGCCTCTATAATAGTTAAGGAACCAAAGACAGGGAGTAATGTAACAAGTACATGCACTGAATTGGATCCGATCAAGAACACCTTATAAAGTGATCACTGTTAATTAAAAGGTTGTTCTATCACAATTTTTCTATTGTCCTCTAACATAAGAGGTTTGTATATATTTATTTATTATGCACATAACGTTGACAATGTCAACTGGTGATGCTAATTTTAAAGGCTATATACAAACACGTTGGGTTATGTGTGTAATGAGTAAAATATGTAAATGCTCAATAATGAATCCACCAGTCTCTAAAGTATTCAGTTGATTTTCATATTGAAGTTGGACTCAAACAAAACCGGCCGGTGACATTTTTCAAAAATGTTTTTCATATATATAATATTGTGTATATATATATATATATATATTTAAAGAGTTTTTTCAAAGATATTTTGGAGTCCAATAGAAATTATGAAATCAAGAAATTAAGGGTTACATAAGTTAGGGACATGACAGTGATATTAATCCAGTCCTAGTGGCTTGTGGGAATATAGTTTGATAGAAGGACATAGATATAAAATTGTAAGTAATGGGACCTCAATTGTAATTCTCTAATCTTCAGGGGTCAATTGTAATGTGTTGATGGGCATTATTGCAATCTGTAGAAGTTTAAATATTTTCTTGATATGGTTGAGAAAATTAAGGAATAATTTGAAAGAGTTTCAAGATAAGTCAATAACATTCGAAAAGTTATTGATTAATCCTACGACTGAAGATTAGGATCCCTAAAAATCCCACGTCCAATCTCTCTCTTGGGTTTTTAGAAGTCTTAAATAAAAATAAGATTTTAAAAGAAAAAAACATCAAATCAGTTATTGGCCATCAAAACTACTGAGTCATATTACAGTCTTCTGAAAACTCAAAAAGAAATACACAAAGAGACGTGAATACCTTAGGAGGCAACACGCTTAGGTTGCTAAGAGAAGTACACAATTTTGTTCTATTTAGGATCTATGATTGTGTGGTACGATGATCTTTAAATGAAAATATAAATTTTTGTTTTATATTGCTCCTGCAAAAACTTTCAGATGATGATGATGATGATGATGATGTACACTCCTTACTATATCATGTATCATTCCTTATGTCATAAGGTGGGTGTGGCATCCAAACTGTGAAAAATTTGTCCCCTTTCCCAAGATATTATAGATTAGAAGGTCCTACTAGCTACTCATCACTACCCCATTGAAAAGATTACCAACTTGTCAAGGGGTTACAACTTACAGCACAAAATTGTGTATAAATAAAACAGAGACAACTTGAGAATGTCCCTGCTATATTATCCTATATACGTCACGTTTTTAACTAGTGGTGTTTGATGGCTTTGACAAACAGGCAAATCTCATCTTTAAAAACTAACTTGCAAAGGGAGAGTGTCTAAGAAATTTCTAACATATTTAAGCTTATTTATTCTATTCAGGACACTAAAATTATAACATAAGCTCAATGTTACTCTAGCTTTATTATACAATGGACGATAAAAGAAGCAAAACATCACCATTTGTGAGGGTGCCAATTGGGCAAAACAATCATCGATTAAGACAAAACTGTTAAATGTGGGTTGATGTGATATATACAATTTAGGAATTCTTGATGGGGTCCAAAGGCCGTCCAAGGAGATGGATAAAATTATTGTTAAAATTGAATAAAATCAAAACTGCCACAGGCAAACCATGTGCTACTGGCACTTGAAAATTTGTGCAATATTTCTTTTTCTTTTATTTAATAATGTGGATAATGTCGAATCATATTAAGATTTTCATATGTTTTTTGAATGCCAATTAACTCAATTGGCATATCAAAATTTTAGAGTGAAATCGTGATTCAAACTTAAGACCATATTTGATATTGTGAATTTGATCATCTTTCATGTATATTAAAAACTTGACCTTTCATATGTTCAAATCTCCTCTTGTTCTATTTTTCTCCATTTCAAATATGCTCAAGTTGATGATAGTAAATGATAAATTTAATCACTTCAAAATTATTTATCATAAACATTGACCTAAGTTAAATGCTTCAAAGGCATATATGACTTTATGACTAGTTTTATTTTATTGGTAGTCATCCTCAAAATGATTTACCTATATCGAGTACGTTGGAGACTTTTTTTCTTTATATATAAGAAAAGATCCATTAAGCTTATCCACCCAGAAGAATTGAGATGTCTATACATATCAATTTGATAACAAGAGAAATTTGTGCATCACTGTTCTACGTGCATTATTATATACTAGTTCTTTTTTATATGGATGCATTTCTATTTAAATGGGAGATAAGTGCATTAAACAGAAATTGTTCTAGTACAAAACAAATCAGCGAGGCTAGCAAAGTGACCACCATAGGTTCCATAAATGGACAAAGAACTTGGTTTTTTTTTTTTGGAGGTTGTAACTTAATTATTTCTAAGCATATTGACAAGCAAGAGGCCAATCCAATTCTAGGACGCTAATTGTATGCCCTGAAGATCGAGTTCCAAGTTCCTTCACCGTCTCAAATTAACCCTCTCCCTCTAGCAAGTCTCGGATTTCTAAAGGAGGAACCATCAGTATTAAGTATTGAGTTTAAACCATCCAAGAGTAGGTTTGGCCCATTTGACTGCCATAGAGGAACGTTTTAGCCTGGTAGAAGAATTGATGGCAATTACGATTTACGAAACGTCTCATTCCTTTTTAATAAGTTTCTTGTAGTTTAGGATTAACTGCACCTTTTTGGAGGACATAGAGTTCTTATATAACCATAAGTTTCAAATACCAATTTTGAAAAGGATGCCCCACAGGATGGGGAGGTCGCGTCGAAGCATGCATGCATAAGAGCAATTAAAATTAAGACAATCTCTACAAGGTAGAGAGAAGGAGTACTAGAATATAGGAAGTAGATGGAATACCCAATACAATTCTTCTACTTTTTGTTTTCTCACAATTCTGGTGGAGTTCAAGAAATCTATCGTATAACTTGTTAGAATTCCCAAATGGATTGGGATTATTTAGATCTTTTAATAGTGAACTTTATCGTGGAGCTAGATTCAAAGTATTTATATAAATAATATATATATATATATATATGTATATATATTATAATACATGGTTTCATCCTAATTAAAATCTAAAGAAAAACAAAATGCAAGAATAAAATTCATAATTAAAATCTAACAAAGAAAACTACAAAACAGTGTTACATAACATAATCATCGTTCATTAGGTTAAGCTACAACCTAATTTAAAAGGTGTTTGGCATTCATCCATCACACAATTGAATTATAACCACACAATCCAGCTAAGAAATGGAAAGAACACAAAATGGGGTCTACACTCACCATTATTCATCACAAAATTATGAAATAGACAAGAAAATAATAAATGAAGGCACAGAGAGTCAAACTAACCACAATTAATTCTAAGATCATAACCACAATGGTCACTCCACAAGTATAAATACTAATGGAGTGTGGGGGGCAAAAGTCAGGGTCCAAGTCTCCAGAAAAGAGTTTTACATATATATACACTTATATTAGGCTAGAGTAAAATTTTTATCTTGTTAAAAAAAAAAAAAAAAAATCTAAGATGATGAATGAACATTGCTATAATGCATGATTATGTGAAAATGTTAAATAAAACATGTGTGAATTTTATGGGAAAAATTCTTATGAAGTTATATATATATATATATATAGAGAGAGAGAGAGAGAGAGAGAGAGAGAGAGTTACACATAATGTAACCTGACAAGAGTTACACATTTTTTAGACCACAAATTTCTAATAGATCTAAAGTTAAAAAAATAATAATAATAAATGCTATTGATTTACACCTCTTTCACCTAATTAATAACACTTTTATTTCTATATCCTTATTTATTATTTATTTAAAACCTCATTAAAGTTAAACAGCACACGGCCATATTTTAAAAATATGTACTATATTTTATTTTATAATAAGGCAGTGCATAATTCTATTCACAATTGAGAGTATTACTGGCTTAAAAAAGAAAAAAAAAAAGAAAATGATAAGTGTTATATAGACTCAGTTATTCTGAGGATAAATACTAGGATATTTGTATTTAATTTGAACATGTATTTATCTAGTGTTTATCACTTTTTAATTTAATTTATATAGAATAGAACTCATCTGTTGCAATATATATATATATATATATATGGTAAATACAGATCACTTTGATAACGTATTGAAACCAAAGTTTTTCTCATTCTTTCATTACATGGTCCCAGCTCGCTAAGCAAGTTTTTCTTGTTCTTTCAATAATACCTCAGAAGAGATCGGAGATCAATTGAGGTGGGGAGGTATATGTTTATGTTGGCAAAAAGGAATAAAATCAATTATTCGAAGATGATGCGGTGAGAAAATTATAGTAAAGAAATGAAAGTTTATGTGGTGAGAAAATTATAGTAAATCATATAAGATTTGTCATTCTAATTTGATAGACTAATTAATATTTTCATAAATATTTAAAAAGTGTGTAAAAAATTGATATCATATTGTACAGGTTAAAAAATTAATATGGATACTAGCTAGTTTATAGTACATGAATATAGATATAAGGAGCAATTTTTCTTTTAAAAGAAAGTTCAAATCAAATTGTAAAAATGAAATACATGACATCTAGCATGCAAGTGATGTCCTTTCAATAATGGTCATTGTCATTTACTATTCAATATTTGAAGAAAGAACTAAGAAGAGTAAAAACAATGGAGGAAGGACAAAATTTATATAAAAAATTAAAAATTAAATAATAAAGAAGAAGAAGAAGAAGATACGAAGTATGTGAGAGGACAAAGCCATATTTTGTCAGAGAAAGAGAGAGAGAGAGATGCGCTATGGTTGTGGGGCTAGAAGTTAGGGGAAATTATCGAATACTCCGGGAGTACAATAAATGCGTACTCTCCCCTCTCACATGAATTGTGAGTTCTGCCATGAATTTAATTAGTGAGACCTACAATTATGTAAGAATGGGGGAGTATACATTTATAGTATTCCGAGAGTATCCAATAATTACCCAAAAGTTAGGGGCTTTTAGGTAATTATAATTTTATAGCTATTAATTAGGTTAAGGAATAAATATTATATTCGTTTTTGTAAGGAATGATTATCCTTTATTTTAAAGAATAGTTATTCCTTATAAGGAATAACTATTCTTTGTAATAGAAACATAACCAAATAATTGAATGGTTCTTCCTAAGAAATAACTATTACATTATAGGGTCTACTACAGTGTACCAAACGTGGTCTTAAGACAATTAACTTGTATAATATGAGGTCTTAAGATTACTAAACAAGTAGGTACAAAATAAATTCAAGTACAAATTGCAGGATGTATCAACGAAAAAGAGATTGCACTTGTCGAATGGATCAGAAAGGGTAGAGTTCCTCTATAAACCATTCGAGCTAAAATTGATTATTGTTCCCATGTAGTTAGAACTATCTATGGGGTAAAAAGGAGAGAGAGAGAGAGAGAGGGGTTTGAGGTTAAGTATATCAGCCCCTCACCTTTACATAATATTTATAAATAAGATTTTATAGCATGATTTAAACAATACATTTATGTTATGTAAAATTGCTTACTAATATAAACAATAACAAGAAGTACCTCAAACACCACCTTTGGTTAGAGCACACAGATCAAACATACCTAACTTGAAAGACAATCAATTAAAGGAGACATTAGCTAATAGTTTCTTGAGAATATCTCCTAGCTGATCATCTGAACTAACAAAAGGAGTAACAATTAGTTTTCTCAAAAATAAATCTCAAATAATAAAGGTAGCAACATAATTTTTTTTTTTTTTTGGTAAAAAAAAAATTGGATAGAGGGGGGCGATTAATGTGACTTCCCCTAGCAGAGCATGATAATAGTAGCACATTATCCGCTCCTGAGTGAAACCCTATACTCTCAGTATGTTAAAAAAAGAGAGAGAGAGAGAGAGAGAGAGAGAGAGAGAGAGAGAGAGAGAGAGAGATTATTATAATACATCTACATAGGAGTGAGTAAGAACATCAAAACCCAAGTCGCAAGGGAGAGATTGAGCCCATAATATCTTAGAAGTAATATGAGTCATATCTCGATACACAGCTCTAATATAAGACTAATCAACAATATTATATTTGTTATTGGGCCAAATAACCGGATTGTCTTCAATAAATGTACAAATCCAAAGTGGACAATCTATCAGATTCAAAACGGCCAGTCATTCCAATCAGCATCATTAAACCGACCCATATAAAGAAGTAGAGTGCTTATATAATGGTATTGGTCCAGACCACTCTTCATATATAATGCAAGATACATAAAATAAAAACACCCTTCAGTTTAAAAGATACAACGTTTTTATTAAGTATGCATTTGGTATTGCTTAAAAAGTCAGTTTTTTGTATTATTAGTTTATTTTTGTTGCTATTCATGAGTTTCATTACATTTTTTGGTACAATTCATAAGTCCTATTATATTATTTCAACTACCTTTTAGTTTTATCTATAATACTTTTAGTAAAAAAATTTTAATTTCTATTAAATAAACTATTCCTAAATGGACACTAACTATTTTCATTCTTTGAGTAAATCTATCATCTACCCCTTTTGCATGAGAGAGAGAGAGAGAGAGAGAGAGACCCAATAGTTTTCCATTAATCTAAAGTAGTGTGAACAAACAAATAAAAAAAATAAAAAATCTAAACCGGTGGTAACAGTTAGTTCTTCTCGAGCTCTCGACCCACTTTTAACCGTTGCATGCTGTGTTACACACTTTTGCACTTTTCGAAATGTCAACTACCCTGCTAGGTAGGTAACTTTTCATGATAGCCATAACTTTTGGCTTTGGGTAAATAGGTTCAAACCCATAATGATATCTCAAACCCCAATTTCTTAGGGTCCACAAAGCCATGATATTATCATCATCGTCATCAAAGACATCAAGAACAACTAAAAACCATAATCTTCGCTATTAGATAGATCCTATGCTGTCAAATCTCTAAAAAGAAGGAAATGCAAGGAATGCCCCTCCTGGGAGAGGAAAAAAAATAAAAATAAAAAATGGCCCACCAGTAAAGATAACAAATAGACTCATTACTATTACTATTAGAGCATTTCTATCAACAATTACAAAAAATTTAGCATTTATAATCTTAAAACACTACTTTTTTTATTTTAATATCTCATTTTACAATATACCAAACATCAAAACTTCTATTTTTTTACAAATTCATTTAAATATTATTTCTTTATAATTTTTTATTCTTTTTTGTTTTTATTTTTTTCATCCTCACTATCTTTGGTCTCATTGTCTTGCTCTCTCCCTCTCGGTCTCACTGTCTCTCCCTCTCTCCCTCTCGATGACCCACGCCGATGAGACCGATCAAGTCGACGATCCACGCCAGTCACGTCGATGATCAACGAACCCAAACCCACGAATCCAAACCCATGAACTCAGACCCACAAACCCAGACCCACAAAATCGCCAGAGCACATCAGACCACGACCCAAAACGCCAAATCCATAACGCACACAACCACTGCCAAATCTAACATCAAATCACAAACTTAAAAATAAAATAAAATAAAATAAAATAAAAGAAACCACTGCGACAGATATCGGCTTGGCTTGATGCTCCGGCCTGGGTTTCGTCGAAGAGGGAGGCAGAGACGTCGAGCAGAGGGAGAGAGAGAGCAGAGAAATGGGAGCAAGAATGAGAAATGGAAGAAACGGAAATGAGAGAGAGCAAAGAAAGTCTGGAGAAAGAAGACAAAGAGTGAATATAAAATGATTTTTTTTTTTTTTTTTTTACAATCTTGCTACAGTGGGCTGCTAGAGTTAGCAGTCCACTATAAAGGTATTGCAAAATAAATAAGATTTAAGAGTTTTGATGGAGTATGTTTTTTAGTATTTATAGCATTTGGCTGGTTAAATTTTAGCATTTATAGCATTTACCCATCTTAATGAGAATGTTGTCATTAAGGGTGCGTTTGGAAAGTGTGTTTGTACTTCTAACTTCTGCATTTTGCGCGTTTTTAGCTTTTTTTTTTTTTTTTGTTTACCAATGCCTAGTGCACTATTTATGAGACATAAACAATGTAATCAAGCTAATAAATAATAAATTCATTAATGAATAATAACTAAAATATATTTTTTTATTGTTTTCAACTTTCAGTTTTCAATTTTTAACAAAATAAACGGTATTTGAACTCTTACTAAGGCTGCGTTTGTTTTGGGTGAAAACCATTTCCGGAAATGGTTTTCGAATTTTCCTTGTGTTTGGTTGCGCTGGAAAATTGCATTTTCCGGAAATCATTTTCAGTTGACTCACGGTCAAGGCTGAAAATGATTTCCGGACTCATTTTCACTTCAAATGAGTTCCGAAAATGGAGAGAAAGAGAGCGCGAAGACAGAGAGAAGAAAATGGAGAGAAAGAGAGAGCATGAAGACAGAGAGAGGGAAAGAGAGAAAGAGAGCACCGCCGTCGCCGAAGAACCGGGCCTCGCCGAAGAACCGCGCCTCGCACCGCGCCGCCTTCGCACCGCGCCTCGCCGAAGAACCGCTCCTCGCACCGCAAGAACCGCTCCTCGCACCGCGCGCCTCGCACCGCACCTCGCCGTGAACCCAGCGCTCGATCTCGATCTCGATCTCGATCTCGATCCCGATCTCGATCTCGATCTCGATCTCGATCCCGATCTCGATCTCGATCTCGATCTCGATCCCCGAAGAACCCAGCGTGCGCCTCACCGTCGATCGTCGATCGTCGATCGTCGTCGCCGCGCCTCTTCCTCTTCCTCGATCTCTCAGCTCTTTTTTTTTTTTTTTTTTTTTTAAGTTTGATTGCTGTTGTTGTTTTTTTTTTTTTTTTAGAACCGATTATTGTTGTTGTTGTTGTTGTTGCGTTTGCCGGAATTTGTTGTTGTTGTTATTGTGGCCGGAATTTTACTGCCGGAATTTGTTGTAGGAAAATAGCATTTTCCTAATTGAACCAAACACATAAAAATATTTTCCACCCCAATTTTCATAATACAACCAAACACTTAAAAATATTTTCCTTTTCCGGAAAATAGCATTTCCAGAAAATATGTATTTTCCGGAAAATATTTTACACGAAACAAACACAGCCTAAGTAAAAGTTGGGCCGATCTTGTCAATCAAGTTTGATTTTATCTCTCTTTTAATTCTAAAATAAGCTTACAAGTAATACAAAAATGCAATATTAGATGTGGACAACAATAATTGTGGTTGGTTTGAATTATCCCACCAAAAGTGTCTCTTTCCCATTTTAAATCCTTGCTGCTTGCTTTTCGTTCTTATCCCAACGACCTTTTTCACGTGCTAAAGAGAGAGAGAGAGAGGGAGAGAGAGAGAGAGAGAAGACCATTTATGGACGTAGGAGTAGGATGATGCAGAGCTAGTGTGATTGCAGTCCCAAAATGCTGATTTGATGTTTTATCAGAGATTCCAATGAGCTAGCTCAACGAAAGAAAGTTACGATTTTTTTTTTTTTTTTGAACTGGAAGATTTTTGAACTGAAAGTTACGATTTGTTGCTTGGGAGTTGGGAAGAAGAAATAAATGTAATGGAATGGGTTCAAAGGTTTTTTTTTTTTGGACGAATATTCGATCTATTTTCCTCTTTGAGAATAATAAGATCAAAAAGAAATGCTCATTTCGTTCAATTTCCTTCTAAATATTGATCTCAAAAGTGTGAAAGCTGCTCATTTCTTACTTTTCATAAAATAAAGAGATAAATGTGAAATCTCGGCCCTATTTCTATTTTGAAACAAGACAACAATGTACAACAACAATAAAAAGAAAATTTTACACCCATAACCTATTGATTCCGTCCACAAGTTTTCCATTGACCAAAGTTTTCTATCATATCAAATCAAACACCAAAAAATCAAACCCAAAAAAAAAAATCCACGAAAACCATTGATATAATAGTTATTTTCTTTTCTTTTTTTGAAATGCCATTGATAGAATAGTTTGCTGTTCAAAATATTTTTTTTTGGTTAAACCACCCGGTATCCAGAACCACAGGGGCTCCGACTAAATCCAGATTCGAGCCGGGTAGGACCACAAGGGCGGCAAAGCTCTCTCAACCGAGTTTTAACGCAGCTGCATACCCAAGGCTCGAACACGAGACCCTGGTTAAGCTAGGACAACCCCTTACCATGTTTAGGTTCAATAGACACTCAGTAAGAAATTAAGGCCTTAACCTAGCCTCTATGAAGGAAAACTCAAAACGGCCTTACAGTGAGTTTGGATGTTATTGAAAATATATTTGGTTATTTGCTGAAAAATTGTTAGCGTCTATTTGTATATAGGAAAATTGAAATTTTAAAAATACATAGATAAAACATAAGTTCGAAAATTCTATTTTATTAAAGAAAAGTTGTTGCCCAACATATGCTTAATATCTCATAATAACTTTTTCTTTAACTCTTAAAATAAATTGAACAAATAGTTATGGAGTGTAGACACCTATTTTCCCAAGTGCAAAAAGAAGGATAAATAAGATTTCTTAAAAATTTAACTCTTTGACTCATTTACTTATATAATTACAAACATTGATTTAATTCAATTGTTGGTTTAATTATATTTTAGCAATGGTTTTACCTGGATTTGATTTGTCAACCTAAGGTTTGACAACTTACACTTTGTATATACAATTTTTTTTAATAGGTATATAATGAAAAAGGGGATATGGTTCAAAATAAAATTATGGAGCATCACAAAAAATACCAACGATGGGGGAAGTAAAGGGTGTATGGAGGGACCATGGCCCTCTTGGGTTTTTAAAATTCCTTCCTCCCTTCTCTATATGCATATAAAATTTATAACAAAATTTAGCTACAAAATTGGTTGCACCCTAATGCTACAACCTTACTCAATAAAATAAATATTACTACATATTTTGAAAATCTAACTGTTACATTATATGTTCGTTACGTTCTTAATACACATATCAAATTTTGTGTCAATTGAATATTATTTACTATATAATCTATAAATTTATATTTTATGCATAGTTTTAAAATATAAAAATTTGCAATTTATACAATTTATTGATGACACAACTATTGATCTTTAATATTTTAAAATTTTTGCAAGCATGGAGGATATAAGATGAAGATGTAATCTAATGGTGGATTTGTCAAAATTCACATTCAATAAAAAGATATTGAGTAAAGTTGTAATTTAATGCTACAACCAATTTTGTAACTAAATTTTGTCCTAAAATTTAATTATGCTCCCAAATTAAAAAGTTATGCAACATTTATATAAATAATTAATGCATATATTTTCTTTTTCCTCTCAGTATTCTTATACCATATATAAAACCAATTAAATCAAAGTGTATTTAAGGTATATTTTTCTTTAAAAAATGTATAAATAATAAGTGTATCATTTTCTTTTCTTATTACTCTTATATCATATATAGCTTCTTAAACTAAAGTATATTCTAAAAAATTATATTCTAGACATATATATATTCCTAAAAATTAAAACTAATAAACATTATTTAATAGAAATTTTCTTTATTTTCTAAAAATAATACATTTTTTATTTTAAATTTAGAGGACTAGATATACTAATACTATGTTTTTAATTATTTTTATATATAAAAAATATTACTAGAAGAAAGGATGGAGTTCATGGTTAGGAGTTAAAGATCCTAATTGCTTTTGTCATCTATAAAAAATAATGATTTGCCTTTTCTTTACTGATTAGGAAATAGTTAAACAAGCATTTAGCATAACAAGCTAGTTCTTTTTTTTTTTTCTTTTTCTTTTTTGAGAAAACATAATCGAAGGGTCAAATTTATTAAAGATGAAAAAAACAATTTCAAAGAGTCATGTGTGACTAGAAGAGCTATATCATTAGGAGTGGATTCAATCCAGACTTGAAGCTTATTGCCAGAAATAGATTTTCTGGCCAGAAAATGCGTAACCGAATTTCCTATGCATTTAACATGAGAAAAATTACAAACACAAAAACTGTCAGCTAACAAAAGAATATCATTGATCACATGTCCATACTCCGGATTGTTTGTGTCCCTAGCTAATATAGGCTTGATAAATATGCCGTTTCTTATTCATAAATTTTTTTATAAAAAAATTATAAAAAAAAAAAATCCCTTTTCTTTACAAATAAATATTTCATTCAAATTCTCATAAATTTAAAAAAAAAAAACATTAAAATAGGTTTTTTTCCCCTTTTTTTCTGTGGTTATAAATGTTAATAGTTTTACAAAAACCATCATCACACCAAAGTCATCTTTCTTTGTATTTTTTTTAGAAGAAAATATTTCTTACTAATTGTCTAGTAGAAATGACAAAATTAAATTAAGAATAAAGGGAGATTAAAAAAAAAAGAGTTAACTAAAATGACTCAAGTGCCACAAAAAATGAGTCTTTTGGCTGAATATCGTAGAAAACGAAGTTTATTTGTGATATGGGTACTTGTGAAAGACCACAAAACCTGGGTGCTCTCAAAAAAGAGAATTTGGTACTTTTTAAGGCATCTCTCTTTTTGGTTAAGTGATGTAGCTAGAGTCGCCACTTATTTTTTATACAAAAAAATAAGAAAAACTAAATACAAAAAATACATGACTAAATTGTTTCCTTTCATTGATTGAATAAAAAAATACATGTTTGAAAAATTGAAAATTACATGGCTTTGGGTCTTAGTTACAACCTACCAAATAATTACATGGTTTTTTTGTCCTAGTTACAATCTACCCTAAATAAAACAAAGATAAGGCTAGATCTACCTATCCAAAAGACCTAAATTTGGAGGCTAGGTTATGGAATGGGAAGGTGCTAGGCACCTATTACGCCCAGACAGAGTCTAGTCTTCTAAACTCTTGTGACCAATGTACCCCTTTTATGCATGCTATGAATGATATGTTGTACATGTGAATAAAACTAAATCACACAAATTTATTTATGAATGCATCCTCTTCTTTGTTTTAAAAGAATTCAGATCTGTTGCTGTGAGTAAAAAATTAAATTTTGGTTTATAAAAAAAATCAGATCTGTTTTTTTTTTTTTTGTGTAAAAAAAGGTGGTTTTTAGGGAGAAATTTCAGATCTATTTTTATTTAATAAAACAAAGTCTTTTGGTTTTAAAAAATATCATATCTGTTTTTTGAGAACTAAATAAATGGTTTTTTGATTCGTAAAAGATCATATCTATTTTGTGATAATAAAAAATAAGATTTAAGTATTAAAAAAAAAAAAAAAGCAGATCTGTTTTTATGTGTAAAGAAAATTTGAAATTTTTATTTATTTATTCTTATTTTTTATGAAGAGGATTTCATTCAAGAAACAAATTTATGCTACATGGATAAAGCAAACACAACAAACATAACCATTCATGATCTTTTTCTTTATTTCAAAATCTGCTATGTTAAAAAAAATCAAATTTGTATCTAAGGAAGATACAAATCGGTTTTTGATTTAAGAAAACTTCAAATCTGCATCTAATGAAGATGCATATCTATTTTTTATTTTAAGAAAAATTCTAATCTACATCTAAGGAAGATGCAGATCCATTTTTGAGTCAAGAAAAAGAATTGTTTTCATACAGATTTTTGAAAATAAGAAAAAGATCGCAACAATAATAAAAGATTTAAGAACATGTTTTGACAAAAGAAGTCAATAATTCATGATATGAATACTTTAAACAACTAAACTAAAAAATAAAAATAAAAATAAGAAGCAAGCATACATACATCATCACAATAAGAGAAGCATTAAGAAAAGAAAAGGGTAATCAGAAACAACCTCTTACATGGAGCACTTCTTCTTCTTGAGAAGATGTTTTAGGGTTCAAAGAAATTTATTCAATTATCTTTGAAACTTAAAAACCCTAGTTTAAGAGAGAATACCAAAAAAGAGGGATGAGAAATTTAAGAGTGTGAAAAGGTGTCTCTCCTAGAGTGTAAAAGAATGTGCTGAATTTTAGGATCCAATCCCTATTTATAGAGACTGGAATGCTTAAAAAATAAGCAACCATAGGTAGAATGCGAATCAGGATGTGTCTTTCTGTGACAAAGTCGAAAAAGGTGTGCCTTATTGGCACCAGAAGAGAATTGGGTCAAAGCCCAAAAGAGTGCAATTCAGGACTCTTAAAGTGCCAATCAACACTTCAAAAGAGCCGAATGGTACTCTTGGGTGCTGATTGCACTTTCATGTTCGAGTTCATTTTGGACTCCTTTTTTAGGTTTCCTTGAACCAGTCCTTGCACTTAGACGTGTTTCAATTCGTATTCTAATATTTTTATCTCTTTTCTGGATAATTCAGGTCTTTTCAAGAAAAATTATCTTGTAGATAAATACTCTAAAATAAATCTTGATAAAGTTCAGATTATCTACAATTTTATTATTATCCAATTATCCCTTTAATCCTATGCAAACAATCCTATTTTAGACACTAATTATCAACCAACCACAAAATTATTTAACTAATTTTAATTGTTTAACCAATCAGAATTAATTTAAATTAATTATGCATAGTTGACTCAACCTAGACACAATGCATGTTAATCGTGCAAACTTGGTCATGTGATATCTTTCGATCTGATAGTACGATTTGGAAATCGGACATACCGTCACGACCATTAGAATCCCAAGATTATTTTTATGATATGCAATGAATGAATTAAGGCATGTAATGCAATCATGATTTTTGAAGTACATGGATGGTCACTCTAATCATCTTCCTTGATTAAATTATGGGTGCAAAATTGAGTGTTTATAATAATGCTTAAACTTATTTGGGAAAATGAGGAGAGAAATGAATTTCGGCAACACCATTGCCAAAATTCTGAGAAAAAGTAGGAGAGAAGAGAGAAAATGATATCACAGAAGTGGGAGAGAGAAAAAGGAATTTCGTCAATGGTATTTGCAAAATATGTGCCCAAAAAAACCTAGCTACCCTACCTGAAATTGGAGACTAACCTAACTGAAATTAAAATAAAATAAAATAACTGAATTGTGGCAATTGAATTGCCAAAATTGTAGGATTATAAAAAAGAAAAATGAATTGTGGCAAGAGTAATGTTACGGCTAAAAACTATTTTACCATATTTTTACAAATTGTTGTTATAGCCAACTTCTTATTGGTTCTCATCAGGGCCCACCAATAATATCACTTTTTTATTTACTAATAATCAATCACCACATCAATAGTTTGTGAAAGTTTTTGTAAAAAAATTTGTATCTCTAGCATTTTGCCAAAAGTGGAAGATATATATATATATATATAATAAAAAAAATAAAAACTCAATTGTGGCAATTGAATTGCCGAAATTGGAGGAGTAAAAAAAAAAAGATTGTGGCAAGATTAATGCTACAACATAACTTTTGGAGGACTAAAAAAAAAAAAAAAAAAAAAGAATTGTGACAAGTATGGCCATAGCTAAGGCTGTTCACGAGTTAGGCTAGGCTAAGTTTGTGCCCAACCCAGAGTCGACTTGAATAATTTGGGTGGATTATAAAATAACTCGAAACCAACCCGAACTATCTAATCAGATCTGCCGATTCGGGTCTCGTCAGTTTCGGGTTGTATTGGGTCAGTCTCAGGTTTTATCATTGGGGCTGATATTTTGCCAGTTTCGTCGAGATCCTGCCTGTTCCAACGATATTTGGTAGGATTTGTTGAGATCTAGGTGATATCTAGTCAGATCCAATGAGATCTGGCCTAGATTTTGTTGGATAACGACGAGATCTCGCCAAATCTCAAATGATTTGGACTAAATCTCAATGGATCTCAATGAGATCTCGCCGGATCTGGTCTGAAATTCTTGAAAAATCGTCAGAAATAATAATTATTACAGGCGGGTCAGGATTCACAGGTTTTGAGAAAGGAAACCCGCAACCGACATTTCGATGTCGGGTTTAGAGAGATCCGAACCCACATCCAATCGCCGGAGTTGTTGGATCGGGTGGTGGCGGGTCTAAGCGAGCTGCTTGGACACCCTAACCATAGCATTACTCTTGCCACAATTTAGTTTTTTTTTTTTTTTTAATCATCCACTTTTGGCAAAATGCTAGAGATACAAATTTTTTTACAAAAATTTTACAAACTGCTGATGTGATGAGTAATTATTAATAAATAAAAAAAGTGATGTTATTGGTGGCCCTAATGAGAACCAGTAAGAAGTTGGGCATAACAACAATTTGTAAAAATATTATAAAATAGTTTGTGTTTGTAGCATTACTCTTGCCACAATTCAATTTTTTTTTTTTTTTTTTTTTAAATTTCGATCAGGTCAGTCTCCAATTTCAGGCAGGCCAGCTGGGTTTTTTTGGGCACATATTTTGGCAATACCATTGCTAAAATTTCTTTTTCTCTCTCCTACTTCCGTAACATCATTTCTCTCTCCTCTCTTCTACTTTTTCTCAGAATTCGATAATAGTATTATCGAAATTCACTTTTCTTCTCATTTTCTCAAATAAGTTTGAATAGTACTCACATTTCAAATAAACTTCGTTTTCTACAACATTAAACCAAAAGACTGTCAAAAAAATGCAGTGGGCTTTGTATTTTTCTCGATTTAATGGTTGATAATGTGGAAATTGCACGCCAATGTAACCCCACAGACAGACGTACATTACATTTACATCTATGAAAATGATTGATCAAAGAAAAAGGGAAAAAATATATATATACTCACATTTCACTGGTGCTCCAATAATCACCGAGGTAGACAAACAAAAGAGTACTACTTCTAGTCTTTCATTCTATTAGGGCATGTTTGGTAGACTGTAATAGGCGCTGTAATGTAATAGTTATTACTATGGTTTAGTTATTCTTTAGTTTGGTTATGTTTTTATTACAAGGAATAATCATTGCTTATGAATAGCTATTCTTCAAAATGAAGAATAATTATTCATCTTTAAAAGGTTGTATTAGCTATTCCTTAGTAAGTGCAATAAATTCAAAACTTAATATATTTCTAAATAAACAAACTTTCCATATACATCTAACAATTATAAAAATAAAAAATCATAAAAAATAACACATATCTCTCTTAAATTTAAAAATAACAATTTTTAAGAAGATATAATTGTATGAGTAAGATATTTCCTAAAATAAATATTAAGTTTCATTCTAATATTATAACTCACAACTAAACTAATGAATATGTTTAGTTATTACATTACAACACACTTTATTACTAGTAATAAAGATTACAATTCCTGTTGTAATCCCCATTCAGTATACCAAACATATCCTTACTTCTCTTTCTCCTACTAGACTACTAGTCTTGTTTATTCAAAAAAAAAAAAAAAAGACTACTAGTCTTGTTTATTCAAAAAAAAAAAAAAAGACTACTAGTCTTGTTGGCAATGAGGTTTGTGCCCTCCACGCGTTTATATTTAATGAATACAACCCTTTCCTTTTTTGTTTCAATAATTAGATGGTCTATTTTCTGATCTTTTTTGGGAATTCTTTTATATAAATTTAAATGTATATGTAAGTTTTTAAATTCCTATAAACTAGATTGTTTAACCTAATTATTTAACCAAGTGAATATTTAGATTTATTATTCAAATCTAAGTTAAAACAAAACAATCATATCATGTAAAATAGCGGAAAAATAAATAACAAAACGATATGATGACTTAAGAACCAAACCGATAAAAAACATGTGGAGGATTTAACCTAGTTATCCTCAAGGTAAAAAACAAATCCACTATAGAGAATCAAAGTTTAAAATAAAACTTAGACCACTAACATCCTATTGCTACCACATGTAAAATTTACTAACACGATTACGTACAAGCTCCGTGTTAGAATTATATGCCCCAAAAAATAATACTATGCATTTTTATTTGATGATAAAATTTTATTTTCACATTCATAATTTTTATAGGTATATTTCATTATTTAAACGTGGCATGTGATGTCACATCTGTAGGAAAATCATGTTAATGGTTAAGGAACCAAATACAGGGAGTAATGATTTTTCATAGATTATTAAATTGTTCTAGGTTGTGGATATTAATTGAATATTACCACTGAAGCCTACACTTGCTGTGCTACTATATGATAGGATGATTTACTCCATCCTTGAGGTAGTGACTTTAAGCAAACAAGTAGGTGTAATGTAACAAGTACATACACTGAATTGGATCCAATCAAGGACAACTTATGGAGCGATCACTGTTAATTAAAAGGTTGTCCTAACACAATTTTTCTATTGTTCTCAAACATGAGGGGTTTGTGTATATTTATTTATTATGCACATAACTTTGACAATGTCAACTAGTGATGCCAATTTTAAAGGCTATATACAGACATGTTGGGTTATGTGTGTAATGAGTAAAATATATAAATGCTCAACAATAAATTCACCAGTCTCTAAAGAAGATAGTATATTCAGTTGATTTTATATTGAAGTTGGACTCAAAACAAAACCAACCGGTGACATTTTTCGAAAATGTTTTTCATATATTGTATATATATATATATATATATATTTAAAGAGTTTTTTCAAAAAAAAAAAAAATTGGAGTCCAACAGAAATTATGAAATCAAAAAATTAAGGGTTACATAAGCTAGGGACATGACAGTGATATTAATTCAGTCCTAGTGGCTTGTAGGAATATAGTATGGTGGAAGGACATATATATAAAATTGTATGAAATGGGACCTCATTTGTAATTCTCTAATCTTCAAGGGTCAATTGCAATGTGTTGATGAACATTATTGCAATATGTAGAAGTTCAGATATTTTCTTGATATCATTGAGAAAATTAAGAAATAATTTTGAAAGAGTTTCAAGATAAGTTAAAAAAGTTATTGATAAAATCCTACGGCTGAAGATTAGGATCCCTAAGAATCCCACGTCCAATCTCTCTCTAGGGTTTTAGAAGTCTACTATAAAATAAGATTTTATAATATCACATTTAGTGGTTGGCCATCAGAACTATTGTGTGATACTGCAGTCTTCTAAAAACTCAAAAAGAAATAGAGAGAGAGAGAGACGTGTATACTTTGGGAGGCAACACGCTTGGATTGCTAAGAGAGGTACGCAATTTGTTCTATTTAGAATCCATGGTTGTGTGGTACAATGATTTTTAAATGAAAATATAATTTTTTGTTTTATATTGCTTACACAAAAGTTTTCACTCCGAATCCACAGACTACTTCTCTATTAAGCCTTTGCAACACAAGCACCCACACTTATAACAAAAAAAAAAAAAAAAAAAAAACACAAACTCTCCTGTTGGTGACTCCAAGACCACCCTTGAAGGTTTAGATCATTAGCACCTTTGATGACTGGAGAATGCAACAACTTCTATAATACCGGATCTTGAGATTCTTCAAGTTTGTATTCACAATTTGCCAATTGTTCTAAAGTTTTAGAACCTACCAGTATGCATATTTCAAATTTATGAAAAACTAAATTTTCAACATGAAATCGACCATTTTAGTTTCTTTTATAGATTGGAGAGAATTTTAATTCTAAGTTTACCGTATGTTTGGATAGAAAGAGAAAAGTTTCAAACAGATCCATACAAATTTGTTTACTTGATTTCTTTAGTTTATCTAAGATTCTAACTTCTAAGGGCATTGCCACCATAAAGGGTATGGCCCAACAATAAGAATGCTAATGTCGAGTAGGCTTTTAAGTTCGCGACTGTGTGATATTGATTCAGATCGAGCATTCTTACTTGTCATAACCAAAATTATTGGATCCTTGCACGAGGTTAATGTCAAACTATATACATGGTTAATTCAAAGCCACCCAAGTGAACGTTTGTAACTCTCTTATCATCTGGGAACTTCAAGCATTGGTTAATTAGAGGGTATGGAGTTGCTGTGGTCACCTTAAGTATGATCGAAATGATTGGTCTCCCCTTTACCCTTTGAGAGAGAAAAAAAATTAATTACGTGACATTCAAATGACTCCAATTTATACCACCGGGCCTCGATGCCCAAGTGGTACCCGGTTTATCATGAAACCGCTAGCTCAGGGGTTCAAGCCCCCGCAATAACCAATTACCTAGCAATTTTTTTTTTTTTTTTTTTTTTGAGAAACAAACACACACACAAAAGGAAGAAGGAAAGGGGTTCTAACACAAAAGAAGAGAGTGTGCTGTGTGTAGTATAATTTGTCCTTCCTTTTCTTAAAAGTTACCATAACTTTTGAGTGAAGTTGTAGTAATAGTGGTTTTTAGTTAACAAATTTTGGGATTGAATATTTTTATGAATCTTATGATTAATATTTTTATTTTTATTTTTTAAAGAAGAATAATATAATAAATTTAAATCCCTATCATATGTACCAAAAAAAGTCATTGGTCGGTGGTCTCATTAATTTGGTTCACAAATTCAAAAGTTTTATAAATATCTCTTAAACATGCTACTAACTAGTGGAGTATTATTTATGAGAGATGTTACGTCTACAACAATTTTATAACATTTTTACAACAAATCACAGGTGGTTAGTTATTATTGGTTCAAATTTGAAACTAACACTAAGATTATTTTTTTGCCCCAACAATAACAACCAGTAACAACTTGCCACTTAGAATTTGTTGTAAAAATATTGTAGACATCATTTCTTATTATTTATACCTATACGGCTAACGACAAAGTTCAAGTAAGCGACTTCTATAATATCAATTATTAATGCCATTACTGTGTAATGATTTGTGAGTAGTGACGTTGGCTTCCGTTTGTGAGCTTTAATTTCACCATTAAATCCTTGTCACGCACTTTTAATGCGATGGTCATTCTATAAGTATAAATGTTTATGGGGGTGTAGGGGGCAATGGTCGGGGTTCAAGTCTCTAGGAGGGAGCTTGTCGCGTACTTTTAATGCGATGGTCATTCTATAAGTATAAATGTTTATGGGGGTGTAGGGGGCAATGGTCGGGGTTCAAGTCTCTAGGAGGGAGCTTGTCGCGCACTTTTAATGCGATGGTCATTCTATAAGTATAAATGTTTATGGGGGTGTAGGGGGCAATGGTCGGGGTTCAAGTCTCTAGGAGGGAGCTTCACACACATACACTTAAATTAGATTAGAGTAGAATTTCTATCTTATATCAAAAAATAAATTCTACCTAATTAAAGTGAGAACCAATTTTCACTTCGCTTATTCTAGCTAGGTTTAGATTTTTTTTTTTTTCCTTTTATTTATGTATTTTTTTTAGAAAAGGAAACTTGACCATGTGAAGGTATTTAAACATCCAAAACCTATTGTTTTGTTTTGTGAACCTTCAAATCTATTATAGTCCCTTTCAAGTTTCAACGCATGTGAAAAACAAATTTGGGAGCGTTTCAAATTGACTCGTCCCTAAATCGTCAAACGACCTGCACTTTAAGTAAATAAATGAAAAAACTGTAAAACTTTTTAGTATGTGGTAAATGCGATTCCCATAAACATAAGAACGTCTCTTTGTCTAATCTTTGCTCTTAATAATAATTAGTCGCTAACCTGTGCGACACATAAAAAAAAATTCAGAAAAATATTTAAGAACATATTTATTTATTTATTTTTCTTTTTGTATCATCTTCCTTTATATTGATGAAAGCAAAAAATTTATAAATCTTTGCTCCTCTGGCAAAGCACACTTATTTTCCAACTAAGCCACCATTCAAAATAGTACTTCTCATTATTGGTACATTTTGTGGTTGGAAAAGAGATATGCAAGTGAAATGTCTAGTTCACATTGCAAAGTTACATATTTGTTTCTAAATATGTGATGATTGATCAATTTATTGAAGCCTATTATATAAACCATATCCCAAAGTTTTAAGGAACACTCAGGTAGTTTAGTGGTTGAACATAGCTTTTTGTAACTCTCAATATTAAGCAAGAACTTTCAATACCAAGCCTAATTTACTAACTTTTTTTTTTTTCAATATGTAGCCTAATTTACATATATGACAGCTTAGTAACTAAAGTGAAGACTGTCACTGAAACTTTTGTGGCACCATCAAACCCGAACTTGTCAACATACACTAATAGCCTTTGAGACCATTTGTAATGCTTGCTCTCAACCAAAATGTTTCCTCTTTCCTTCAGATCCAAAGAACCAAATAGCCAGACCCCTCCCCTCTTATATCTCCAAAGAACCAAAAAGTGCACTTGAGTTTGGCAATAGTTGTTTTAAAGATCAACCAAGTACAATGTCAATGAATTTAATGAAACCTTAAATTATTGAATTTTTTCAAGTCACTGCACGGTAGGTTTGTCCAGCAGTTCTTCTACATTATATCAAAGAGTAATATCAATTCCTTTCTAACATATAAAAGAGCATCATCAACAATAATCATGTGGATAATTTAATAAAAAATTAACTTTGGTAGAAGTCACTGTTGAACTCATTGCAATACAGCCTATACACACACAAAAGAAGTTTGCTATGAAAGATAATTTTAGAACTCAAATAACTAAAAATCATTATAATGCAGTCATTAAATATGGGTTTAAAAGCATCCCATCAATCATTCAAACCAATTGCATTATCTAAAAGTAGAAAAAAATTATAAAATTTATGCAATAATAGATCTTGATGATCCTAAAAAACAACTAAAATGTTAGATCTAGATTAACATGTAAGTAGTAATGATCAATATTATGATAATTTTTAGATAATTCAAGATGATCATTACCTAATCTACCTAATTAATTTCATACTCCAATATGCATAAGAAACAACTTTTGAATTATTAATGAACTTTGCCAAATATCCATCCATGATGATCTTGAACCACATTGGTGGATTTCTTCTCTTTAACTTACATAAGCATTACTTTTCTTGACCATAGGGTTTAAGCCACAAAAATTTTCTTGGAACTAAAAGGATTTTCTTGGACCTAAAACTGGAAAAATGTTGATAGAATGTAGGGAGACAGAGAGGTAGTAAATGTTCTGGTGTTTTTGACAATGATTAGTGTGTTTGTGTGTATTTTGTAATGCTTTTATAATGATGAAATTGCAGGTTTTAAATGAGATACTAAATGAGATTGGTGTGCAACTGCCATTGCAATTGTGCTTCTAGAGAAAGTATATCATGTTTTGGTAATACTAACTTAGCATCTGTTTTGGTATTTCATACCCAATAAATGAGTGACACTTGTTTTAAAAAAACCACATTAGACTACTCTAATAAATTAATCACAATCTTTTATACTATCGGGAAGAGAATTAAATCATTTATTGGAGTAGTCTAATGTGGTTTTTTGAAACATGTGTCACTCATTTATTGAGTAAGAAATACCAAAACAGATGCTGAATTAGTATTACTGAAACATAATATACTTTCTCGTGCTTCTGGTGGTTATTGATCGATACTTTTTCTGATTTAAGATGTGAATAATGTCATAGAGTTGCGAGGTATGCTAATCTTGCAACTCTCCTTGAAGTTAACACTAAGCCACCTCTAAATCAAACCCAAATCCATTGAACCCACAAATCATTCCCATTGATAAAAATCTCAAACTCTAATCTTAATTTAGACCCATAGCTCAATTTTTCCCGGGTGAATTTCCTATAAATCTCTACCTATAAATCCCAAATGGAAACAAATAAGAATCAGAATCTAAAATTCCTTATGAATTTTGAATTTATATCTAGAATTTAAAGGTTCATGGATCAATGCCTACGAAGAAACTATACAGTAAAATCAAGTTTCTAAGTGGTAGCCATATGAACCCAAATAATAATTCAAAAAATTAAATCCAAAACAAAAGAAAAATCCTAACAAAAGTAGCGCTAACCAACAACAGTATTAGCAACTGAATTATAAATAAAAATACTAATTAATTATATGCCAACAACACCCAACAAAACTAATATCAATAACACCTAATAGTACTGAATAGAGCCTACAAACTGTATAGACATAAAAGAACTGAATAGAATTTATAATTTAAGGTCATATGTATATAGCACGCTCATAACCAACATGTTCCTGCTATACCAGCAAGGTGCACCCAAGAAAAGAAACCAAATAGGTAGTGTAGTCGTGGGATTGATACTTCTACTCCTTAATCGGCTTATCCTTTATGTTGAATCGGTTTAACAACTTTGGCCATAGGTTAACGCAACAAATAACCAAAAAAAACAAGGGTTTCTAAACCTAAGTAAATTAGGATTCCTAAGCGTGATGTGTTGCACCCAAAAAAATAAATTGCAATTGTATTCAATTTTCAAAATTACGAATTCTACAACCCAAAAGTACAAAATACGAAAGAATAGCTGCAAAAATTACATGAATCAAATTCCTGCTTATGGGAGCTGCACTTACCTATGTTTCTGTGGGATTGAAGGCAGTGACATTGGAGGGTTGGAAGGCTGAGGAAGAAGGGTATTGGTTATTGGGTTGAAAGAGAGTCAAATAAAAGAGAGTCTACCTTTGAAAAGAGAGTTTTTTTTTTTTTTTTAAATATTATTGATGTGGAAAATTGTAGGAGTAGCAAAGCTTATGAGGCACACTCTCAGAAGGTCAATAAAAAGTCAAAGGCTTCAGTTTTATAGTATATATAGAGATAATAATTTTCCTTGCACGTAGTTTTTTCCCTTTATATGATAGACTTTTAACTTATGATGTCTGTTCCATTATAATTGACAACAAAAATACTTTACAAGCATCTTCCTGGAGGCTTAAATTCTAACCCTTGCTCTCGACTCCAAAAGAACTTTGTATTTGAAAAGTGACCATAATGCCAAAGATGCATGGCGGTATGAGAACACTTTACTAATTGAGTTAATTGGAAAATATCCCCTTAAATGTAAGCTTCATTTGTTTTGAAGTAAAATATTTTTTCAATGTAAAATATTTTACATGTAAAACATGTTCAGTAAAACATTTTCAAGTGTTTGTTTTGACAAATAAAATTTTCAAGCAAACCACAAAAAAGATAGCTCAACACTGAAGCTGCTAGTGCTAGAGGTCCAGTGACCAGACCATTAGAACTAGCAATCAAAGTGGTGGCTTCAGCGACCAGATTGCCAACGATTACCGTTAAAGCTGTATCTCCAATGACTAAACCACTAACACCGGTTGACAAAACAAAGTCTTCGATTACTATATCTTTGGCACTAGTTACGGTGTGGCGTCTTTGGCTACCAGTCGCTAGTGCGACTTCTCCGACCATCGAACCGCTGACATCAATTGTCGTTGAGGTGTCTCCTACCACTGGATTGTCAGCATCAGCTGATAGAGTGGAGTCTCCAAATATCAGACCATTGACATCGGTCACAGAGTGAAATCATCGGTCGTCGAAATGGAGTCTTTGAACACTGGTCGCAGAGTAGAGTTACTAGACACTAAACCAAAGGTATCAGTTGCTGAAGTGGTGTCTCCAGGCACCAGACAAGTGACTTAGCAACCAGATGGTAGAGGGGAAGCTATTGTATGTTTTTGGAAATTGTTTTATCAAATTTTCAAGTGTAAAACATTTTACAACTTTTTATAAAATATTTTATGGCCAACAAAAATATTTTACAAATTTGATTATATTTTACATGCAAACAAACACCTGAAAATGGGAAACCTTTTCAAAAAATATTTTACATCAAAACAAATAGAGCGATAATTACAACAAGTGGTTTAGCAAACTCTGGTCTCATCCACCTTTTATGACTATTGAGGCACCAATCATTAACTTTGTTTCTTGTAGTTAATGTCATTAATAAGTATGTTTTAGTTGGTAATAAACACCAAAATCATAAGATTTTTTTTTTTTTCATCTTTTTCTTTAAAATATATATATATATATATATATATGTGAGAGACCGCGCCTCCGGCCCGTTTTAATGAATGTTGGGCCAAACCCACGTGAATGGGTGGAGTCGTGTTATTGCCCCTCAAAATGGAGGTTCGACTCGTTATATTTTCCCCTTTAGATTAAGGGTTTTACAATGGAGTTGCCACTTATTTAATTATTGGAAAAATAAGAAAACCATAATTAAAAAAATTCCTCATTTTATTAATTTAAAATTGAATTTACATTGAACATAGGAAATTACATGGCTTTGGTCCTAGATACAATCTAAGATAAAGTACATGGCTTTGTTTCCTAGTTACAATCTAGAAATTGAAAATTACAAGGATAAGCATTTGATCTACTAACCCTTGATCTAAGTTCGGAGGCTGTGTTACAAGGTGAGAAGGTGTAAGGCATCCACCTTGCCCGGTAAAACCGGTCTTCTAGACTATGGTAGCCAACAATCATATCATATCATCCAATGTGTCAATCGATTTACATGTTGAATTTAATGTGTGTGCATGTGATAAACCGTAATTCAATTTATTAAACATTGCATTTGAATTGAAAAATAAAATTCTAGTGAATGTGTGTGGATGGTGATAACCTAAATTCAAGGATTTGAAAGAATTATGAAACAAACATGTTTTTCATATTTTTGATGTAAATTTAAGATCAAAACTAGCAATATGCAAGAACACGTGATGAACAACCAAGAATATGTGAAGATCACATAAAAACATTCAAACATATTCAAGAGGATTCAAATAATTACTATCATACTTTAATCTTAAATTCTCATTATAGTAACACAAAAAACAAGTTAAGGAAATGGATTATACCTTCATGCAAGATTCATACGGTGGAGGAGGAGACTCTTGGTGGAGGTCCTAAGGGTGGAGGAAAAAAGAAGAACTAGGAGAGGGAGAGTGAGTCTCACTCAATACATTGAGTCTCAGGAAGACCAAGATATGACAAGACTACTCTACTTCACTAGAACTCAAGAGAGGCGAAAAGAGGGGATTTTTTCCGTGTCTTGGAATGAAGGAGGGGGAGGGTTTATATAGTGGTAGTGGAGAGAATATGAATGGAAGGCCATTTAATGAGGGTTGACAAAGATTATGAACCTAGACCTCATTTTAGCCTTGGGGAAAATCTGGTGCATTAAATGGAGAGATTGGTGGGAGTGGGGAGCAAGCCAAAATTCGGTTTTCCCGTAGCTGCTGTAACAGCTTGTAGAGCTAACTTCGAAAAATCATATCTGACCCAATTCTGATCGGAATTGTCTCGTTCTTGTGCTCAAATTGAAGTCCAGGATATCTAGTTTTTGGGAAAATTAACCTCATTCACAGATTCAAAACATTCTGAGAGATATTGATGAAATGATGAGCAGAGGTCATTTGTTAGAAAATGGTTTCAGCACAATTAACATTAATAGGTCCCAAATTAGCTCCTAATTAACATTAAATGGCTCCAATAACTCCCATTTCAGAATTAATTGGTTCCAAATTTACTCTAATTAAAAGATAATTACACAAATTACTCATTGAATAATTAATGTTTAACTATCTAATTAATTAGGTGTATGCAACCTCACCATAAAATGTAGTCCTAACCAATCAAATTATGACACATCATTGATCTCAAATTAATCACTCCTATAACCAATTGAAATCAATTTTTCATAATCATATATAGTCAGACTCAATTTGTGATAGTACATCTTAGCCATTAAAACTTGATTTGATGATAACTTTCAATCTGGTGGTCTGATTAGGGCTTATGACCAGTCGATTTGATTGTTACAACATCAAGATCATTTTGGTGAAATGAGTCGAAGGATCTAATGGCTAGAATCAAGATACATATTTTCAAGGCAAAATTACCCTTTTACCCTCCATGCGTGGTTAAATACAGGTTGCAAAATGGGGTGTCAACAATATATATATATATATATATATTCTTATGATTTTGGTGTAAAACTATTTTACAAAAAATTTACAAAATGTAGTAACTAATGAGTGATTCTTGAGAAATAAAGAAATGATATTAGTAATGAGCTCGGATAAAAGCTAATAAAAATTTGTTATATCCATAATTTGTAAAAGTATTATAAAAATATGTGTGCTTGTAGCATTATTGATAACTGATATATTGAGAGGATGTTACCACGAAAAATAGACTTCAGTTTAAGGGTCTATTTGGGATCTGTTTATTTTGCTAAAATTGAAAATATTTTGCTGAAAGTACCATAGATAAAGATAAAAATAAACTGAAATAGTACAGTAGAACTCATGAATAGTATCAAAAAAGTGTAGTGGACCCATGGATAGTAGCAAAAATAAGCTAAATAGTAAAATAAGCTGGTTTTTTAATTTAGAGCCAAACACACACTAAAGGTCTGTTTGGATACCGCTTATTTTGCTGAAAATTTATTACTAAAAGTACTATAGATAAAAGTAAAAGTTAATTGAAATAGTACAGTAGGGCTCATAAATAATACTAAAAAGTACAGTAGGGTCCGTGAATAGTAACAAAAATAAGCTGAATAGTGAAATAATTTTCATTTATAATCCCAATCCAAACGCACGCTTAGGGTGCGTTTGGGAAGTAATGAAAGTCATAAATTATTTCACTATTCAGCTTATTTTTGCTACTATTCATAGGTCATACTGTACTTTTTGATACTATTCATAGACTTCACTGTATTATTTTAATTAACTTTTACTTTTATCTACAGTACTTTCTATAATAATTTTTCAATTTCAACAAAATAAGCGGTATCTAAATACATTCTAGATATATATCAGTTATGTACCAACTTTTCAAATAGCCATGACGTAATTGCTCTATATTCATGAGTTATTTTATCATCCCAATTATAATTATTAATAGTGCCTAGATTAATTGTAGTACCCAATCAATTACGGCCTTTTTTATTTATTTATTTATTTTTTTAAATTTGATGAATGAGAGATCCTTTTCATTGCGCAAACTTCATTACCTACATCCATACTGACTTATCTCGGTATCAAATACGGTAATTGTCTCCATCATCAAAAAGAAGAAAAATAAAAAAAGGAAAGAAAAAAAAAAGAGGTCATTGTCTAATGATGTTGATATATTTAATATTTATTTTAAAAATAAGCAAGATTTAGTTTAGTAGTTAGACCGTGTTTCTTTATGTTCATCTCCTGAGATTTTATTACGTGAATTTTTTTTCATGTAATGGAAGTATCGTTTTAATTAAATAGTCATATAGTTGAATTTTTAAAAAAAGAACCTAAAAAACAACACTTAAGTTACTGTATTTAAATTTTGTAAAGACTCTTTTGACCCTGTATGCCCATGAAAATTTATTTCACAGCCTTCAACCTTCATGTCTACAAGTTTAACACTTTAATTTAATGCTTCAAGTTTGGGGGTTTTATTTTTTTCAATCATTAACTTTAATATGTTTTAATTTAGCTGTTCTGTCTAGTTTTTTCCAATCTTGACATTAGTGTTAGTCTTTTTTAAGCCAAAAATACATTTTACATCCTATAATTTTAATGAATTTTCATTTTAATCTACTTAATTTAAAAATTGTTGCTTTAGTCTATTAACTTGGATCAATTGCATATTATTTTATTCCATTAAGTTGGAAATTTATCATTTTAATCTATTAACTTTGAAGAATTGTCATCTTAATCTACTAAATTTAGAGTCTGCCATTGTTTTGGATTTAAAAATTTAACAAAATAATCTCTAAATTTATTATTTTTACGTTAAAAATGTTAAACCATGTTTTGATGGAGCAACTTTTTAACGGTAGTGGACAAAATGACTAAAGTGACCATGCTATCAAAGTTAAAGGATTAAAATGATAAGTTTTAAATTTGGTGGATTAAAATGACAATTGATCAAAGTCATAGAGAGAAAAGTGTAGTTTTGCAATTTTTTTTTTTTTTTTTTTTTTTTTGGAGAAACAAACACATACACACACACAAAAGAAAGAATAAAAGTCATAGAGAGAAAAGTGTAGTTTTGCAATTTTTTTTTTTTTTTTTTTTTTTTTTGGAGAAACAAACACATACACACACACAAAAGAAAGAAGGAAGGGGGTTCTAACACAAAGGCTGTTAGGAATCCGGTGGTTCCTAATGGGATTGGATGGGAATTATAGAGGAATTTATGGGAATTGTAGGAAAATTGACTTAATTCGAGGTAGTCACTCTCCATAGAGAAAGAAAAAGATTAAGAGAGATGCACTAATGCACTAAGAAGTTGGTTTATTCTTCAATTGATATCTCATGTTGGATTATAATCATGTATTTATAGGAGACTAGCTCTAATCCCATTGGCCCACATGGCCTCATCCTATTGGTTCTATTATTCCCCATGTGCATTAATAATTCCAGTATGTGCTAAATGTGATTAAAATGCCTGAAATTGTAACTAACTAACTAACTAAATCTCAATACAACAATTATTATCCATATGCTTATAGCATTCCTAACAAAGGCACACCACAAATCCACTCAAAAGCCATGATAACTTTTAAAGAAGAGTAGGGCAAGTTATACTACACACAACATACTCTCTTAAGTAATGTGGGACAATTACCCTTTTTTTTTTTTTTTTTTTTTTATAGAATTGGACGAAATGATTATATTAGAAGTAAATAAAAGTAGACATTTGAAATGAAAAAATATTTTAAAAAAAAAACTTTATTAAAACTAAGTAAAAATTAGAGACTTAATTTGTAATTTAATTAAAAAGAACTCGGTGTGTTAGTGTGAGAACTAACTCATGGATGTTATATTATAAAAGTCAATTTGTACGAGACTAAGAGTATCTGAAGATAGGAGAGGTGTGCTTGGCTCTTGTCTAGATCTTCATTCCACCCTAAATCTTGGGAAGTACCTGGGTTTTCCATTAAAACTTCCAGGTTCTAGCAATCATGATTTTGACTATGTCATCGAAAGAGTTCAGAGTAAACGTGCTAGATGGAAGGCTCATCTTTTGTCCTTTGCAAGACGAGTCAAACTTTAACA
Organism: Quercus suber; assembly: GCF_002906115.3. Classification (NCBI taxonomy): domain Eukaryota; kingdom Viridiplantae; phylum Streptophyta; class Magnoliopsida; order Fagales; family Fagaceae; genus Quercus; species Quercus suber. Next base: position 203,785 of record NW_027070022.1, read on the forward strand.
GACTAACTCAATCAGTTCTTTCTGCAATACCTGCATATGTTATGCAAGGAACCATGCTTCCTGGGAAGACTTTGGACATAATAGATAAGATCAGTAGGAATGTTATATGGGGTACAATTGCGGAGAAGAGAAAGCTACACACAGTTAGTTAGGAAAAAGTTATGAGACTAAAGAGATGGGGAGGACTGAGAATATCTACAACTAAACCAAAAAAGTTGGCCTTGCTAACAAAATTAAATTGGAGGCTACATACAGAGAGAGAACAACCATAGGCCAAAGTGTTGAGGAGTAAGTATAAAAATCCTAAAAGGAACTGTTCAAGAACATAGGCAGGAATGAAGAAGGGGTTATCACATTTTCCTACAAGGTTCCAAATGGAAAGTAGGCATTGGTAGTGATAGGCCAAGAATGTATTGACCCATTGTGAAATATTAATCGATTAATTAGCCAAGTTTATTAATTAATCAAATTAACATGCAATGTATGTGGCAACACACAAAAAATCACCAAATAAATAAGTATACAACGGAAAATAAATTGACACGGTGATTTGTTTACGAATGGGAAAAACCTACACGGCAAAACAAGCGGTTATAAGTAAAAAAATATCAGTATCTTATACCAACCTACAATTGAACCCTTATCCTAATACCCAATTGGACTTGTTATGTAGTGACAATCTCTCATTTTTAATGCACGGCTCCTAGTATGTGATTAACCAATAGATGCGTGGATCCCAGTACGCAACTTAATCACCAACTTGAGAAAGATGTTGGCTGCAAAGTTCTTCAGTTCATCACACGATGAAGATCAAAAAGCTCTTTGGTCACAAAACTCTACGATGTACAAACATAACAGCTTCTTCAAGAGAAAGATGAATTATGGTAAATTCTGTCTCCGGTCACAATTTGTATAAACAAAACTTTGCTTCACACTTGTGCAATTATGCAACCTTTGACAGTTCTTAAAATAATCTTTATATATGTTTAGGGTTGTGAGAATAGAAAGTCTAAACATATACTCATGGATTGGATGCAAAGCAAACCTGAAAATTCTGTCTCCGGTCACAATTTGCATAAACAAAACTTTGCTTCACACTTGTGCAATTATGCAACCTTTGACGGTTCTTAAAATAATCTTTGTATATGTTTAGGGTTGTGAAAAAAGAAAACCTAAACATATACTCTTGGATTGGATGCAAAGCAAACCTAAAAATCTGTTTTTCATAAACCTCGATAGATAGCCATCTATCGAGCTAGCTATCGAGCCACAAGCTTCAGTAACTTTTAAACCTCGATAGATGCTAGCTGTTGAGCTTTAAAATCCAACACTTCATTACTTGATTCTTGGACAGACTTGCATGGCTTTAACACTTGAACTTGAAACATTGTTTCTTGAAGTATTAAACACATCCTAGATCTGCCCAATTACAAGTAAAGTGCGTTTTGTCAAAGGATTAGCCAATTACATAAAGTAGCGACATATGTTCCTAACATTGAATCACATGTCCTAATAGGTAGTACTCTTAATTTGTGGCATGATAAGTGGCTATCTGATAGGGCATTAAGATCTCTAATTTATAGTCCTCTCAATCGTAATGAAGACTCTTTCATGGTTAGTGATGTCACCCATGAGGCATCATGGAACACCAATTGCATATCTTTTGTTCTCCCTCCTAGCATCTTTTTAAAAACAAAGGCAATCTCAATGCCTTTATCTCCTATGTGTACTGATGCTTTGACTTGTGCTTATTCTCCATCGGGCAATTTTAAAGGAAAATTAGCCTATAAACTTTTTAATGGTGGACTAGAGTCTCCTAAGTATTTCTCTAGGCAATGGATATGGAAACTTGATACTATCCCAAAAATTCGGGTGTTTGTGTGGAAATGTTACTTACATAGCTTCCCTATCAAGATTTGCTTATGACTAGAGGTATTATTGAAGAAAACATTTGTGAACTTTATGGTAGAGAGAGTGAGACCATTATCCACGTGCTGCGTGATTATAATTTTGCTAAAGTTTTTTGACTAAATTCAGGTTACACTTGCTGTGTTGGTAATTTTTTTAAACTCTAATTTATCCAGCTAGTTGAAGAAGAATTTGTGTTTAGCAGTGACCTCTGAAGATCTGAAACTACCATGGAACCACTTCTTTGCATTTGGTATTTGGAGTCTATGGCTTCATCGAAACAAGATATTTTTCAAAAAAGAGGAACCAAACTACAGGTCAGATGGAAAAGTGAGGAATCTATCTCTAAATTTTTATCATTATGCAGGGCGTATTAAGCAAGTTGCTACTTGAAGTCAGGTTAATGTGAGGTGGAAAAAACTAGAGCTAAATTCGTACAAACTGAATACGGATGGATCAACTTTAGGGAATCTAGTCATGGCAGGAGGTGGAGGTATCATTCGAGATCATAATGGTAGTGAGTGCTCGGTTTTTCTAGATGTAGACACTGCATTTTGAACCCCTTACAACTCAAGCTCCCGTTCCACAATGATGTTGAAATTCTAAAACCCAAGGTTGGTTTAGGGCCCAATCATATTGAAATTGACTTGAAAAAAATGTTTTATGAAAAATATAGCTCTTTTTATGAATAAAATAAGTTATTTTTAGAAAATAAAGACTAAGGAAACCCTGGGCACGCGTACACATGTTAGGGTTCCAAAAACTATGAAAGGCAAGTTTTTCTACATTAAAGATGAATTTTGGAACGAATCCCACATTGTTTGGGAGTCGTTTCAAACCTATTTTCTTACTATATAAACAAAATTCACTAGAAATAGTTAATCAAAGAAGGAGTTTTTTACAAAACATTTTCAAGTCAATATTTTTCTAATTAGGGCATTTTCTGGCCTTAATCTTGGAGTTTTAAAATTATTAATCACTTTTGTATTTGATTGTGAATAGATTTAACTAAGAAGAATGGTCAAAATCAAGCCAATGAGCTTTTTTTTTGAAGTATAAAGTTTCTTACCTCTTTTCTTTTTTTTTCTTCGTTTTGATCTTTATTTCTATTTCTGCCGCTTATTTTTGTGCTATAATATGTCTGCTTAGTTTAGGTTTTCTTTATCTTTTGATGTAAAGCATGTTAAGTTAGTTTTTCATTTCTGAGTTGCTGTGTTCTTGCTTTTTTATGTTAGAGTTTTGAGATGTGTATCCATTTGCCTGCTTTTTGCATGCGTATAGATACATCTGAGTTACGCACGCATGCTTTATGTATAAGCACGCATACCCAGGCCTAGAAATCCTAATTCGACCATTTTGCTTCTATTTCTTCATTTCTCTTATATAATATGCCTCTGCCTTATTCCTCTTTTTGTTTGTAAGTCTCTGTTTCTCTGTTTGTTTGTTTGATTGTTCTTCACATGCTAGATTAGGGTTCCTTTAATGTTTTCCTTCGTTTTTCCATGAACACGCATTCATATGACCATGCATTGATGCATAAGTGCTGTGATGGAGTGAGGACATGAAAACATGAATCTAGTTGTGGATATGATGGATATGATGTATATTAGACGTGCAATCTAGATTTGCTATGAAGATGTGAACATGTTGTTTTGATCTTACCATGCCTATGTTTCTGCCTTGATTTGATATATACATGTTTTTGCCTTAGATGTAATGGATGCTATATGTGATAGATGTATGCTAGGTTTGATATGAGTTGCCATGATAGATGTATGTTAGTGTGTGCGTGAGTCTAAAATGACAATGTTTAATATGCCTTTAACAAGATTAAAATGTAAGACACAATGAGTGGAAGCCGACCCACGGGTCAGGCGGTCTTGGGTGCTTAAAACCTTCCCAAGCCGTACCTAGACTCCAAACCCATACTCTAGTAGTAAGATCAGTCATTCCATGAAGGTTGCTATATATATATGGTTCTTAGACCTAATCTAGGTGACGACTCCATTTCTTTTCTCCGCCCCGGTCCAGGCGTACCTCTCCCCCCCCCCCCTCCCCTGATTGCACCCCCACCAGATCTATAGGAATAGAAACCAATATGGAGGCTGAATTGTAGGCCTTGAGAGATGGTTTGAAGCTCTGCATTGCAAAGAATTTTCAAACTATAGAAGTTGAACTAGATGTTAAAGTGCTTTGAGAGGCTTTGTCCAACCTTTACTGCTTTAAATTAATATAATCTCTAATTAATAAAAAAATAGTATCATATTAAACATATTTAGAATTCAATTTAGAACTTTACTACACCTAAAGAACCATAAATAAGTTTTACTTTATATATAATATATTCAAAATTACCCTATTTAAATATATATATATATATATATATATATATATATAAATTGTTTAAAATTAGAGATTTTTTTTTTTTCTAATAGAGAGATACTACTTTATGTTTGTGGTATGTCGCAATTTTACGGGGGTGTTTGGTAGAGTAGTTTGAGTAATGTTGTTTGTAATTTTTTTAAATACATGTGTGTGAAAAATGTGTAAAAATGTGTATAATATTGTTTAAAATGTAAAAATGTGAGTTTGAGATAAGAGGCCCCATTTTCATCATCTTATATAAAAAATTCATGAGGTGACATTTTTTAATATTATTCTCCAATCTCCTAAGTAAAAAAAAGAAAAAAAAAAAAGAAATTGAATAAAAATATCATCATCAATTCATCATTATCATCGAAGCAGGAGAGTGTGGCCAAAAAAAAAAAAGTCCATACGTTTCATAGGAAAGAGGTCCACAAAAAAATGGGTGGGACCCATGAGCTGCGATTCGACGCCTTAATCAATCAACCATAAACATACATACAAACAAACAAAACCCACATAACCTCTTCCCTTAATATAGTATTTAAATTAGTACCACGCTACCACTACCCTTCGTTACATATTCTCCCACGTGCTCTATTACCCTTTCCCCTATCCTTTACCTCTTTATCTCCACGTGCTCAAATTCTTTCTCACCATTTTCTTCTTCTTCAAAGCTCTCTTTGTTGTTGTTGTTGTTGTTGTTGTTTTCTCTTTTCTGTGAAAAAAAATGAATTTTCACAAACTTCTTTTGATGATGTTCTCAATCGTTGTTGTTATGCTCACCTTTAATTCCATAATCCCTCTCGCAGAACCAATAACTACAACGGAAAACGACAGGTCGTTTTTCGATCCAAGCTGTAGTAGTTGTACTACTGGTCTGAGTTTGAGGCCTTCATCATCGAGCCACAAAAACAAGAGCACTGCTGGGTCTCCTTTAATACCATCAACTGAGGGTGAGGTGTGGACAAAAGAGGCGGTGTTGGGACTGGCACGGCGGCCGGAGACGGTGGAGTGGTTGAAAAGTTTGAGGAGGAGGATTCACTCGAACCCTGAGCTGGCTTTCGAAGAAGTCGAGACCAGCAAGTTGATTCGAGACGAGTTGGACCGCATGGATATCACTTACAAATACCCTTTGGCTAAAACTGGTATTCGAGCTTGGATCGGCACTGGTTCCCCTCCATTTGTGGCCATCAGAGCTGACATGGATGCACTTCCTATTCAGGTTCCTTTTTCTTTTTCAATAGGGACTAAGACTATTGGGTTTACTCAGTTTTTTTTTTTTCCCCCCCACTTTTCTAATCTAAAAGATCATTGCAATTTACAACTTTTGAAGGGCTTTTTTTTCTTTTTCTTTTTTTCTTTTTTTCTTTTTTCTTTTTCTTTTATATAAATTTGTTGGTTTTTCTTTTTCTTTTTTTTTGCTAGTTTTTTTGGTTTTTCATTTGGGTTTTATATTTTAAGGAAAATTTTTTTTTTTTACTACTTGGTGTTTTCAAAATTATTTTAATTTGATTTAGTTGGCTTTGTTAAGAGAAAAGAGAAACTAGGGGAGACTTAGATGGGCTTTTCAGAAGCAATTAATTACCTAACATGCAAATATTCAAAAAGCTATTCAAACATTTATGACTTTGAAAAGCATACAGCTACTTAGAAAAATTAGTGTGTATAATCATTTAATTAAGGCGTAATCTAATGGGAAAATTAGTTGAAACTTCAAATCAAAGGAATCCTACTTTAAAGGTACTTGACTTATTTGAATTAATCTAAAAAGAAAAAGAAAAAAGAAAGACCTATTTTTTGAGGTAGAATTTTAATTTATGACATCCGTTTTTAATAATTGTACTTTATTATTTGACCAAAACAATAATTAGTTTTTGGTACGGTGAATATCGAACTCAAATCTCAAGAACACCAAAAAAAAAAAAAAAAAAAAAAAAAAAACTTATTTGAAATAACGAAGTGAAGCCAAACCTTTAAAAGATGTTCGCGACTCTTTAAGATCTTGGCAGCACCAATAAGCATAGCAACATGTGCGTCGTGTCCACAAGCGTGCATTTTGCCGGCAACTTTGCTTTTGTGTTCCCATTCAACAGCTTCCTGCAACAAATAATTAGCCATAATGTTCGCTCAATATTTTTTTTCCATACTAACCAAATTTTGGTGCAACTTGAAAGCTAGTATAATAATTACCCCCAAACACAAAGTACAGAAAGAGTGAGAAGTAGAGAACCGCCAAAGACAAGTACAAAGAGTATACATTATTTTGGGGGGGGCTCTTAATGCTAGAAATCCAACAAGATTCAAATGAAGCCATTGAGTGAGATACAAAAATTATCAAAGCCGCTATTTTAGTTCGTACAACTTTTACTTTGGGATCTGAACTTGTCCCATAATCCATCACATGGAATAATAATGTATTTCTATCCATTTTATTTATGTTTGGTAGTACAATCCTTCATAAAAATATAAGTCAAACATGTGTCAGAGATATGATATCTTAAAATCTAAGAAGAATCATCAGGAAATTTTATCAGCATATAACATCTTAACTTTTCTCGTCACTATCAAAAAAGGATAATAATATTTAGATAAATTGATGATACGAATTTCCTTAGCTAAGATATTACACCATCGAAATCATTTTTGTGTTATGGAAGGATCAGATGAGATGAATGTACGAAAGTGTGATTTATTTATTTATTTATAAATAATGGATGATTAAAGAGACTCATAACCATTTTCACATACTATCATATTGATAGTTTGACACTAAAGATTAAAGGTGTTTAACAAAGCCAACTAAATCAAATTAAAANTTTTGAGTATTTTCTGTAATAACAACAAACCAGTAGTTACAATTGCACCGAGAGGCAGAGCATCCTCTACTTGGTTCTTCATAGCATGGAGGAGTTTTTCCTATTACCTACCATCCCTAAACCCCAATTAGACCAAAATTTATAGAGCATGCAATGGCATGATGGATTGGACTCTGTGTCACTTGTGCGCCTCTATCTTAAACTTGCAGCAAAAATGCATCTGATTCGCGCACATCATCCATGTTTGTCGAGGTATCTTTCTGCAATACTGGCATGAGCTGCAGCTCCTATAGGAAGAACGTCTTCATCTATCATGAAAAAAGGTGAGTGTCCTGTGTGTGTAGAACCCAATGTCTCGTTCCTTACCCTATGTAGAAAAAGCCTGCAGGGACTACTTCAGAGTAAAAGGAAAAATCCTCAGCACCCATCATCGGAGGGACAACCCTGAAATTTGTTGGACCAACCAAATCAATGGCCACCTTCCTCACATGCTCATACATTTTCTCGTCATTCACAGTGGGGGATATATTGTGTTCTGCTTTTCAAAGAAATCAACCATTGCTGAGCATCTGTAAACGCTGGCCTGTTCCACAATTACCTGTTTTTCATGGTGAAGATTGTTGTTAGCTCAATTGATTTGTGAATGAAGAATCACTAAAAAAAAATAAGGGGACCCACAATAGTCATTTCTGGATTACATTTTGAAATAAATTTCTGCTGGTCCGCCTTGTCAAGGAAACAATTGTTTTCTTTCATTTGCTCGATAAAAGGCAGGTCCCCACAGCCGAGCAATGATGGGTTCTATTCTATAATTCTATTATAAACAGACAAGGTAAAAAAAAAGGTTCCTGTTCTAATATTTGGTAAAGTCTTTGTCATTAATTATAGGACTGGTTCCAAGACAAACCTCTTCTATTCTTCGTAGAAGCTGGTAGAAGCTTATGTTGGAGAAAGCTCTGAAAGTACCACCAAGCACAACAGCTTCCGGGATCATGTCAAGGTTGTTACCTCCATTAAACGATGTTACCGACACAACCTGAGTACAAAAAGACAGCCAACAGAAAATTCACCATTAAAGCAAAGTAAAAGAAATCACACACAGTACAAATAATAAGCGCACGATAATGGATTGTAGGAGATTCTTCCAAATTGGTTTAGAATAAAACTTTGTCCTTAAATATACCAACCAGCGAGTCCAATGGATTTGCTTCGCGAGAAACAAGACCCTGTAAGCTGATAACCGCGGCCGAGGCTGCTAAAATGGGGTCAACAGAGTGGTGAGGATTCCCTGCCTGACCCCTTTTGCCACTAATTACAGCTCTGAAGAACCCACAGCCGGCAAGCAAAGGACCAGGTCTTGATCCAATGATACCTGTAGGATGTTCATGGGATACATGAACTGCGAAAATGGACTCCACATTTCCAGAGCCCCATCCCCTATCATCCTTTTTGCACCATTCCCTGCTTCTTCTGCTGGTTGAAACAGCAGTATTACAGTTCCCTGTGATACCAACCATACAAATATTTTCAGGACTGGCTTGCTAGTAAGCTTAGTAGTTAGTACTAGAAGTGAAAGAAATTGTCACACTTTTGTCTGAACAAATCCTGATTAACCAAAATAAATAAAATAAACTTGTAGATCAGGTTTTGACATGGATGTGTGCTGTTGTATGTTTTAATAATAAAGTGTGCATGAATGTTAAATATTAAATGACTTCATTGTGTAGTCTTCATCTTAGTAAACCTCTCTCCTTGTCCTATTCCCAACAATATTTTTCTTAACAAAAGAACACCCATTTGGTGGTTTGTGTGGAACATTTTTATGTTTCAACCACTCCCTAACAATTTAACTAGTATAATAAGACATTATTGATAGTTTGGGAGGGAATCATATTCTATTGTATGGCTTACAGATTCCAAAGCTTTTAAAAATTCTTTTGCTTAAATAGGGACACCCAAATTGACTCACATGCGTTCATCCATGCAAGACAAAAACTTTGGTTTATATTCTCAGCAGCTTGAGCTACAACCATTTTAATATTGTATTTTCAAATTTCAAGTGGCATGTTGAGCGTTGAGCCTCAAATATTTTAACATCTGAGCATGACTTGTTTCATGCATGTCAGACATAAACTTGGCCAAGCCACTGCGCCAATTTCTACTAAAAAATTAAGCCTTTATCTGTCTCCTTTTGCTTCTCTTTCTTCTCTCTAAATTGTAACCAACGTTGCCCAAAAGAAATATAAGGTCAGAATGCACATAAGACTAATCCTATTTTCTTCATCAACCCTACTTCATGCCTTGTTTAAGAGGAAAAATGATATTTTCCCCTTTTATAGTGTCATCACTCATCAGTATTATCTATTACCCAATGGCCCTTCCTCACTCCTTCACTTATTTAATAACAGTTAAATATAAAAACCAGTACTGTACTATCCTTTAAAGTTTAACCAACTAGATACCACAAACAACTTTCTCAAAAAAAAAAAAAAAAAGGATACCACAAACAAAAGATATATATATATATATATATATATCATCCAAGAATACATCAAAGATCAAACTCATTGCTTTTCATAAGTCAACGCCCAACAAAGTGAAGAATATATTCACCAACCAGGAAGGTACAGCATAAGGAAAAAATGAAAGTAATTTTAGACTTTAGTATCCTAAGATACATCAGACTCCTTGCTTTTCATCAGTCAACTCCCAAGAAAGTAAAGAATATATTCACTTACCAGCATGTAAATAAGCAAGTAAGAATAACTGTTGCTACAAATCAAAAGTGCTACAACAAGCCTACATAATAATGCATTAAACAGTTGAAAGAATAATATATTCTGCTTAAAGACCAAGCTTTCGAGAGACTATCATTCATAATTCTATACTTAATTTTGGTTCCCCATTTATTTTTATTTTTTTAAAGGGTAGTGGCAGTGAACATATGTGAAAGAATTTATTATTAAAATCAATTATATTTTACTCTGGAATATTCAAAATTAAATGTCTTACACATGCGATATTTATCATGGTTTTTATATACATACATAATATATATATATATATATATATAATATAATTTTATCGTGGGTATTTGATTGTGAAGAACACTCAAAATAGTCTAAGAGTAAGGGACAAATGCAACACCGACAATTATTAAAAATGAAAAAGGTAAAAAAGCAAAAGAATGACAGAAAATAGCCCATTATTTCATGAGTCAAACCGAACATGGCAACCCTATTAATGTGTCAAATTTTAACCATAGATGTCAAGAATAAATACAACTTGTAAGGTCACACCAAATCCATAAAGGATCTCAAAGCTAATCCCTGCTTTTTTGGTAAATCAATTTTGTCCATACAATGTGACTCCCTTTTTAGCCGTGCTTTGGGCCGTAGAAAATTAAACAAAAGTTCGTGCGACATATAATGATATCTATCATCTATGGGTTGCAATGAGTGGGTGCGATTTTCTCTAAGAGGAAGTTAATTGTGGGTTTCAATTAACTTAACATGTAAATTTGTTTGTTGTTGAATAAAAGATCTTGAGTTCGATCTCTGCTTACACTAACAATTGATTGATGTCTTGGCCTGATGGTAAAGCACAATCATTATAAAGTCGAAGCCATAAGTTAAAATTATATCATACTTAACAAGAATTAACTAGATTTAATTCTTGGAAAAGTATTTTTAAATCATGCCATCCTTTCTGCTCCTTTTATTCAAAAGGAACTTAGTCAGATACATTCCCTAAATTAACCCTTAAACTGTGTGAAAAATTAAAGCATAATACTTCGGATACCATTAATGCATGTTGATCATGGGGGTTCTACAAAATAAGATTTTTTGATAAATATCATCTTCTTTTATTTTGACATTAGGGTACTTTGGTTTTTACACTTTTGGTTTGAACAATTACTTCCTAGACATAAGGTTGGTGAGAAATTAACATTAATATTTTCAACTAAATTCGAACAGATTTAATTATTTGCTGTACATATGGTTTCTATCACTTTTTTTTTTTTTTTTTAAGAAGATGGTTTCTATCACCTCATCAATAATTTTCAAATATTATTGTTATCACATGCATATCAAATAATTATGCCAAGAGGATTATAATTATATATTCAAATCTGAAGTTTAATAACCAAATTAACACATATTAAAGTCTCATAATGATATATATAAAAGCGCTATGAAAAGTTGAATAATGGGCACAAAGGTGGAAATGGAAAAGACAGACAGTGGGAAAAATGTGAATCATATGATTTGTTACAGCATTGAAGAAAAACACGGTACCAAACAGTGACTGAAGTGAAGACAGGTTATGCCACAAATGTCCAAAACTAGCAAACCAGAAATCTCTAAGGTCATGTATATATAGCTCGCTATGCACGGACCTATAAAACTTTTCGTGGATCCAATGTTGTCCACACAAATTCAAAGGATAGTGCTGTGAACCAAAATTAGTAGTTCCTTTATCATCATTCTGTTCAGTTATAAGCATCAAATTGGGACGCAAAAGAGGAGTGAAGATCATTCATGTTGGTTAATCCTAGGCAACAAGAGAATATAACGATCAAATCTCTTTCCCATAAAATATAAGTGTGCAAATTTATCACTGAGTTTAGTCGCCAAATTAATCAACTTTTGACAATAAAATGAATATGGGTTTTGAGATCTAAGGAGCTAGCAACTTCAAAAACCACCTCCGCTAACAAGGGTCGTCCAAATTCCTAACTCAGTATCTAATCTTTGCATGCTTCAGATGATACAAGAGCAATGGACATAACTAATCTTTGCATGTTTCTTTTTTCTTTTAAGTTTTAATAAGTAGAAATTTAGTTTTAATTACAAAATATATATATATATATATTTAGTTGAAATTGCCAACGGGTTCCATTCTCACAAAGAAACTAAGAAATAAGAAAAAACATTGAATAAGATGGAAAAACACTTTCATTTAAGGTCTGTTTAGATACAGTTTATTTTGTTAAAACTAAAAACTCATTGTTGAAAGTACTATAAATAAAGGTAAAAGTTAGTCGAAATAGTACAATGAGACTTATGAATAGTACCAAAAAGTGCAATGATGCTCATGACTGGTAGCAAAAATAAGTTGAATAGTGAAATAATTTTCATTTATAATCTATATCCAAATAGAGGCTTAGGCTTAAAAGATTTGTTAGGAAAATTTTCTTTTTTTTAAGAAAAAACTATTTTGGTTCCTAAACTTTATTATAAGTTGTTTTTCATCTTGAACTATAAGAAATTCATTTTTCGTCCCTAAATTATTGAAAAGTTCATCTTTTATCCCCAAACTATTGAAAAGTTCATAGTTCCTAAACTATTGAAAATATTTTATTTATGTCTTTAAACTTTATTAAAAATTTTTTTCATCTCTAAACTATTGACAAAAGTTCTTTTTTCATCCCTATTTTTGTCTCTAAACTATTGAAAAAACTCTTAATAGAGTCGAGGGCCAAAAAATAAACTTCTTAAAATTCAAAAATAAAAAACAAAATTTTGATAAAATTTAGAGACCAAAATAATATTTTTCCTTCTTTTTTTTTTTTTTAATGACCATAATCCCTCTTTCCAGTCTCCCTGTATAATTTTCTTCTTCTGCTTCAAAACCCCACTCCATTACATAACAAATCGATCAAGTTTCAGTTACTTGTCGGCTTATGGCAAGAAACCAAAAACTCATTTCCTGCACAATCCAGAATCTAGCAGAACAGCAAATGCATGAGTATTATTTACCTCTGATATGAGAACAAAACAAAGTAAATAATACTCACATGCATGTGCTGTTCTGTTACCTCATTTAGTGTCTGATGACCTTAAAACCCGGTTTTGTTGTGTTACCTCATTTAGTGTTTGATGACCTTAAAACCCGGTTTTACCAAGCTTAGAAACCATTCAAGTTTGAGGCCATGTGGCTTAAAGACGGGCGATGCGGAGTGGTCCACTCGACATGGGATATGAGTTCAGGTGGTGATCCAGTGTGCAAGGTAATGAGGAAGGTTGGTGAGTGTCAAACACAACTTAAACTATGGGATAAAAATGTCTTTGGGAATGTCCGTTTGGCTTTGGCCCGAAAAAGGAAGAAATTGGTTAAGGCAGAAGGTGAATCCATGGCTGGAAGGTGTCATTCCCGAGTTAAATTGCATACTGAGGAAATATAAAAGTTGATGGAGTTGGAAGAACGTATGTGGATTCAGAGGTCGAAAACAAAGTGGCTAAGGTATGGAGATCAAAATACTAAGTACTTCCATTGTCGAGCAACGGAGAGAAATAAGAAGAATTTTATCTCGAGGCTTGAAAATGCACAAGGGGAGCGGATAGAGGGGGAGGAGTAGATTGGGGAGATGCTTATTAGACACTACTCAAATTTCTTTTCCATGGCAAACCCCATTGAGTTGGATACAGTGTTGTGTGGGGTGGAACCTAGGGTGTCAGATGCAGTGAATACTGAGCTGCTCTGGCCTTTTAGAATGGAGGAGGTGCATTTAGCTCTCAAGCAAATGAAGCCAGATACAGCCCCAGGACCTGATGGTCTCCCTCCCTTATTCTACAAGAATTTCTGGGAGAAAATTGGAGTGGAGGTGTTGGAAGCAGTCATTTCAGTGCTTAATTTAGGTATCATTCCTCCAAACCTAAATCACACCTTCATTTCATTGATCCCAAAAACCAAAAGCCCCAAGAGAGTTACTGAGTTTCGGCCTATCAGTTTGAGTAATGTGTTATACAAATTGATAGCAAAGGTCTTGGCAAATCGGTTAAAACCCATGCTGCCTAATCTGATTTCAGAGACTCAAAGTGCCTTTATGGTAAAAAGGCTTATTACTGATAATATTTGCATTGCACATGAGACACTGCATTATTTGAAGACTAAGAGAACTGGAAAGATGGGATACATGTCCATGAAGCTTAATATGTCCAAAGCCTATGACCGAGTTGAGTGGGTCTATTTAGAAAAGATTATGGAAAAAATGGGCTTCAACCGTAAATGGATCAACCTAATTGTTGTATGTATTGGATCAGTCACACACTCAATTATGATCAACGGTCAACCCCACGGCTTTATTACTCCGACTAGAGGGCTGCGCCAAGGCGATCCATTTTCGCCTTATCTATTCTTATTGGTGATGGAAGGTTTACATGCTCTATTTGAAGAAGCTAAGGAGAGTGGAGTAATAAGTGGAGTTTCTTTATGTCCAGCTGGTCCATGAGTTTCTCATTTACTGTTCGCAATGATTGCTTTGTCTTTTGTAGAGCCACAGTTTCGGAAAGTGTAAAGATACAATCTATCGTCTATAAATACAAGCAAGCTTCAGGGCAGAGCATTAATAGAGGTAAGACAAACCTCTTTTTCAGCTCTAATACTCTTCCTGAGGTTTAAGAAGCCCTAAAAACTTTCCTAGGGATACTTGCAATCTAGAGATATGAACAGTACTTGGGATTGCCTTCCTTGGTTGGCAGAGCAAAGAAGAAGTCCTTTAGTCTCATTAAGGAAAGGATTTGGAAGAAATTGAAGGGATGGAAAGAGAAGCTCTTGTCGCAAGTGGGCCATGAAATTCTTATTAAGGCCGTCACTCAAGCGATTCCTACATACACCATGTCTTGTTTCAAGTTGCCAAAAGGGCTGATCAGAGAGATAGAGACTTTAATAAGAAAGTTTTGGTGGGGGTAGAGAGGGGAACAAAGGAAGATTCATTGGATTAGTTGGAAAAATTGTGTCAACCTAAGAACAAATGAGGGATGGGGTTCAAAGAGTTGAGTAAGTTCAACAACTCTCTGCTAGCTAAGCAAATTTGGAGGCTTGAGAATAATGAAGAGTGTCTTTTCCATAGAGTGTTTAAGGCTAAGTTTTTTCCTCATTGTTCTATCTTAGATTGTGAGGTCTCAAATAAGGGTTCATTCGCTTGGAAAAGCATTATCCAGGCTAAACATGTCATTGACTTGGGCTCGGTTTGGCGGATAGGGAACGGCCAATTAGTGAAGATTAGGGGAGATAGGTGGCTTCCACAAATTACAGCCTCAAAAATTGTTTCCCCAATCTCGGTCTTGTCGCCCGGATTTAAGGTTTGTGACCTTATTGATCAAGAAGAGCATCAGTGGAAAGCTGACTTGATTGCAAGAGTTCTTACCCCATGAAGCCCACATAATAAAAGGTATTCCTCTAAGTATCCGGGATATCCCAGATAAACAGGTGTGGCAAGCCTCAACTCATGGAGTTTATACCACTCGGACAGCTTACAAGTTGCTGGCTTTATCTGAGAGGAATAATACTCCAACATGTTCAACAAATAGAAGCTATAGCCAAATATGGAAGGGCATATGGAGTTTGCAGGTTCCATACAAGGTCAAGCATATAATTTGGAGAGCTGCAAATGAAGCACTACCAACTTTGTACAACTTGCAGCGAAGGAGGGTTGTCCAAACAACTTACTATCCAAATTGTAAAGCGGTCTGTGAGGATACTGTACATGCTTTATGGGGCTGCCACAGGTTGTATGTTATATGGGAAGCTGATGTGGAATTAATGAAGTGCACAAAACATAAGTTCTCCGCTTTTGTTGTTTTGTTGGATTTGTTGTTCTCTTTAAGGAACCGAACTAATGTAAATCTCCTATGTATTATTATGTGGCTAACCTGGAATAGAAGAAACTTGGCTAGAGTGGGGGATTCTATTATTGGGTACCATCACATTCGGGCTAAAGCAGAGATGTTCTTGTTGGAATTTCAGTCTGCCCAGGTGCAGGAGCAATGTGTTCAATCAGTTTGCTCAAGAGCTGTTAGGTGGATGCCCCCCATTTCTCCTCTTTACAAAATAAACTTTGACGGGGCTCTGTTTAGTGACCTCAGTGCTACTGGCTTAGGAGTGGTGATCTGTGATTCAAGTGGGCCAGTCGTGGGAGCCCTGGCAGAACGCATCCCAATCCCCAAGTCTGCTGCAACTATTGAAGCTCTAGCGTGTCGCAGAGCTCTAAATTTTGCTAAAGAGTTAAAAGTATTTTTGAGGTAATTTGTGAAGGTGATGCAGAAGTTATTATTAGAGCTTTACTATCTAAGGAGGTAGTTCATCCAGAGTATGGTCGTGTTGCAGGACTCTCTTGTTTTAGCAAATGATTTTAGAGTTTGTAATTTTGTTCATGTCAAATGTGTAGGTAACTTGGTTGCCCATTTTCTTGCCAGACGTTCTAAGTCAGGCAACGAGCTGCAGGTCTGGCTTGAGGCCATTCCTGAGGATATAGCTCCTCTTGTAACGAGGAATTCTTTGTAATTTCTCTTTTTTCTGTCTTAATATAGTTTGGCCTCCGAGTCTAGATTCTCAAAAAAGAAGAAGAAGAAGAAGAAGAAGAAGAGGAGAAAGCCAAGCATTTTATTCTAATCTTTATTTAAAAAAAAAGTCACGACTCACGTGCACTAAGCAATACACAGCAATCAAGCACCTTAATTACTTCAGCTGTACAACAACAGAAGGCAAAACTGACATGTTAAAAGCATCTCATTCCCAGTTTCAGCTTAATTTTCACGAGATGAAATAAAAGAACTCAAAGTTTTTGACTTTTCCACAATAAACGATCCCCCTATTTTATTCTAAAAGTCTCTCACCTCTTCTCACCACATAAACATCTAGCAGCTTGTAGAGCAAAATATGTAAGGATGATGTCAGCACCAGCTCGTCTGAGACACATCAGTGATTCCATCATAACCTTTTCTTCATCAATCATCTTCAGAACCCCACCAGCCTTGATCATTGAGTACTCACCCGAAACCTGAATCCATGAAATTAATGAAATTTTCACTTACCCAAAACATGAGTCCATGAGTTCCAGAAAATTTAAACAAACTCATTGAAGAAGAAGAATGTGGGTAGTAGTTATAACACAACAAAAATCATTTTTTGAGGACATCCACAAGAATTCCACATCTTTGCAAATTATACAGTGAAAACGTTTTTTTTTTTGCTAATCAACATAACAAAGTGTGGATTATGTCACGTCCTTAGACAACAAAATATTTCCTTTTCAATGTGTTCCTTTACACATTATGCATGTCCAACAAATATCATCGTTTTTCTTTTGTTTTTTGTTTTTTTTTCCTAGGTAAATAATTGTGCATCCTTATGCACCCAAGAAGACTTGAATCTCCACTCTCACCCGCCACCCCATGCTTTGGGGAATGGAAGTGCCATTTGGCACACAAACATCATAGTTTGAGAATACCTAGGGATAAATTCCCAAAAGGTGGGAGACAAGCATAATTAACCCTCTCTTACAAATTAGCCTTTCAAACACAAATAATAACAACTGTACCATTTTAACCGGCTGACATGGTACTAAGGCATCTGATACACAAATAGACAGCTATAAATATGCACCCCCCCCCAATTATAGCATTATTCAGTACAGCACATGTCATGTTCTATCAAAATCTCGATCTTATACGGTTAAATTATATAACAATCCAATTATTCAGGACTGCTGCATCAATACATCTGTATGGCATCGGTGCCGTATTGATGCTGTGCTTCATTATCTCAAAACATAAAAGACCAAATGCAAGATAAGATATAGTATGACTTTACACATGTTAAAAGTTAAAATGATAGCAGTCCTCTCAGCCTTGAAGGTTATCTTGAACATGAAATTTGAGACAGACTATGCAACAAATGCAAAGGTTGTGTTACTTATCTATTCCAAAACCACGCATGTGCTGTGTATTCAGACCAAGCATCATCTATAAGCTAACAAGACAGTTATAAAAATTATCATTTTGTTTCACTTAATCTTTATGTGCTGCACCAACAGGAGGTTTAAAATAGCATGGAGCTAACATAAATTAATTTCAGTGCATAGGTGCAAAAAATCATGATCTGCTTCCATGACAACGAGAAAGTATACCATATTTCGGTAATACCAACTCAGCATCTGTTTTGGTATTTCCTACCCAATAAATGAGTGACATCTGTTTCAAAAAACCACATCAGACTACTCCAAT
The DNA here is from genome assembly GCF_002906115.3 of Quercus suber. Taxonomy (NCBI): domain Eukaryota; kingdom Viridiplantae; phylum Streptophyta; class Magnoliopsida; order Fagales; family Fagaceae; genus Quercus; species Quercus suber. Next base: position 221,885 of record NW_027070022.1, read on the forward strand.
AAATTAATCACAATCTTCTATACTATTGGGAAGATAAATTAATCATTTATTAAAGTAGTCTGATGTGGTTTTTTGAAACAAGTGTCACTCATTTATTAGGTAGGAAAAACCAAAACAAATGCTGAGTTGATATTACCGAAACATGGTATACTTTCTCCCATGAAATGTATCCTTTTTGGTGCTAAGAGAACTACATCCTAAACTACAAAAATGTGGAAGAGAGTTTCCAAAGTAATTTGTGTCTTGAAGATTAATATAGATGCTAGTGCACAAGAACCAGGTCAAGAATGGGAATCTGAAATAAGTATGCAAGCAACTGAAGATGATATTGTAAGTACAAAAGCGAATGATCATACCTGATATGCAGCAATTGGCAAAGAAGAGTTATCTCGGAGAAGCCTTATAATATCCAAATAAGGAAGACCCGGTTTCACCTGTAACCCAAGTAAGTTAAAACTAGTGTACGGGGGAGATTCTGCCTTTAAGTAAACATGTTCAAGAATCAAGTAAAGAGAAATTTGGAAAAGGGGAGGACAAACCAAGAGGATATCGGCGCCTTCAGACTCATCTTCATGGGTCTCAACCAGAGCTTCTCTATAATTGGCTGGATTCATCTGATAACTTTTGATTCCAAATAAAAACAAAACTGAGCGTAAGTATATTAGATAACAAAGTCACCATAAAATTTGACATTAATGAACTACATACGTCTTCTTGTCTCCAAAACGCGGATTTGAGTCAAGTGCTTCTCTGAAAGGTCCATAAAATGAGCTTGCGAATCTGTTATCAACATGACAGAGACAGACATTTAAAAACAGTGACCAACACTGAAGTGGCAAAAATGGCTTCAGGTAATACCTACCAATGCTATTCAACTAGTCAAAAGTTCTGCTCATTACAATGGTTGGTCAACCTAGAAACCATGTGTGGACAAAGGTCCTGCTCCCAACAATCAAAAACCTCATAGGGACTAATCAGACTGAATCTAATAGACTAGAAATAATAACAACTATACAGGGGTACTTGGACATCCCTTCAAAATGAGATTACCCAAATTGCATTCTTTGCATTTAAAGAAATAGCCCAGCTTCTCCAGGAAGAAGCCATGAAAACAATAATGAATCTATTACTTGGGAAAAGGGAGGGAGAGAGAGAGTACAAATCACCACTACTTGTATGGAAAATGAAAATTTTGTTCTTGGGATCCTAACAGTAATCCTATGCAAAGAATGGAGCAAATTCATTCAAAATGCTATCATTTTAATGAAATGATGCCATCCATACTATTTCCAAATGCTCCATAACTGCATTGTTACACAATCTCAGGAAAAGAAAATACTTCCACACAATACATAATGCGATTTTCATGCACTCTGATGGTCAGTAAAAGTACCCACATTACTCTCTCTGTGATAAGTGCTTCTCTCTGTGTGTGTATCTGCTACACAGGCAGACACAATATAGTTTTTCTTACTGTGATTCTCTACTAACCTCTAAAGCTTATTGCACGGTGAAATAAGTAGCTTAAATTTCCAGAACATTGGCCATATTTCTCAAATCTTTTGTGGCACTTAATTGCACCATCATGCTTTGACACAGTATGAAGCTTAGAAACCAGAACTCAAAAGAACTTTAGTAACAGGACATGGCTCAACATGTGCACTTATGTGTGTGTTATATAGAAATCTATGAATCTATTAATAATGCAATACATGCTACACAAAGTGATGGGAATAGGACTAAAATGAGAAATTATGTAATCACATTACTTTGCTGTATAAGACATTATCGAGACATGCTGAAAGCCTTCGGCATCCAAAGCTTCTCGAATGGCTCCTACACGTCCATCCATCATGTCACTTGGACTGACTACATCAGCACCAGAACGGGCCTATTACAAAAGTAACCAAGTCAAAAAGTAGCAACTAGTCAGGGAACAGCAGCACAATGCAGAGTGCTTACTACACATAGCAACATAGATGTAAATATTAAAGACCCCCAGCAAGATTGCTGAACTACCAGTACCTCCCCATTCTCAAGTAAAAATGAATTGCAGGCCATGGGAGACTTATACAATATTTTTGGGGACTTAAAGCAGTTAACTTTGAAAGCCAGGGACAAAGTAGTTTCCAATAACTTTTAAGTGGAAGAACTCAGTATACCCAAATCTTTTTGCCCAATTAAGTGAACCTTTTTGAAAATTCTGTATGAGTAGACCTAAATATGACAATCAAAATGTGTGATAGGCAATTGCACCTTTAGAAATCTTGGGATATTTTCAAACGCCAATAGATATATCTTGTATTTTTCCAAACAGTAAATACATATTGCATAGAGACTTATCTACCAAAATTACCTGGGAAACAGCTTGCTTACATAGTTGGTATGTGGTCTCATCATTCATTATAACACCTACAGGGTATCAATAATATATACATATTTGGAATTAGTAACTCAATGTCTGTATCCATGGGAAATCAAAATACAGAAGCACAAAAGCTTAAGCCTAGAGTCAGCTCCCTAAGAATAATGATTAAACTTTTGTTGAAACTTGAATGATGATTATAAGAAGTTATTGGGGTGCAATATTAGATACTCAGGTAAAGAAGCACAAGCAATACCCTGCATCAGCAGCTGTCAAGGATCCTACTATTGAGAAAAGTCATTTGTTTTTGTCTTCTTAGTTTGATCTCCTCAGTTCTTGAACACCATTTTTTTAAGAAATATTGTTCAAACCTCTATTCTAAATAATATATATATAAAACACATCTTTCTTACCATCTTCTCTGACAATACCATCATGACCATCAGAGTTGTATGGATCTAATGCAACATCAGTGTAGATTACCTGATGAAAGACCCAAAATTAAGAAAAGTGACATTTCCACACACACAAGTAAAATGAAACCCCATCTATAGCCCTAAAAAACCAAGTGAAGTGTGTTGACTTACAAGATCAGGGTATTTGTCTTTGAGCAACCGTATTGCTCGAGGCACTAAACCGTTGTCATTGTATGATTCATCTCCTGTTGGAGACTACAAGGCAAAAACCAATCATGATACACCATTATGTGGAATAGAGTGGAAATCCTCCCACCCCCACCCAGCCAAAAAAAAAACACCAAACAAATGAAAAGGTAGGGAAGCAAAAAGGAGCACAGAGAATAAGAACCTTGAGAGCATCTGGAACTTTGGGGAAGAGCACAACACTATTGACACCAACATCCCTAGCCTTTGCAACCTGGTTCAGACAATGCTTATTCAAAAAATTGTCCTCAATTCCAAAAAGTAGATTATATGTTAATAATACCTTGAATAAAAAAAATCTTAAAAGATGCTCCATATGGGTGTGAAAATTAACTTAATATGAGCAAAAGGTTATTCAAGATTTGTCTGCTGCCATCTCACTTCAAACTAGGTCTAACTTATAACTAGCTGTTAAAGTCCTTAGATATAGTACAACTAAAATCGAAACAATTAAGTAGGTCTAAAGCACCCTGGAGACTTTGTAAGATTCTCAAAAATCAATATAATTACCAAAAACAAGTGAACAATGCAAATATCAATCTAAATTTGTGCCAGCCAGAGATCCTTACAAGGAATTTATAAGCCAGTCAAGACACAACCTCTACATATTCTCGGTTTCCTTTTTTTTTTTTTTTCTTCTTTTTGTTCCCCCTCAAATGAGATGGTAACATATGAACTTAAGACCTACCCTATCCCACCCCAAGATTTTACAAAATGAGCCAAGGTTCATGGGCAATGACCTCCAGGGATTCTGGCTCAAGTTCTTCACATAGTTGAAATCAACTTATACAGACAATACTGAGCAAGGGAAACACCTAGAACAGTTGGTTTTTTTTACATATTTTATCATAACGTTGCAAAACACTTAAAACAGTTAAACATAGACAACAATGCACAGAGGAAAAATCCAATAATGATGTCCACTAAAGCACTTACCATGGAAGTTTCATTCAAATAAACAAAAGGGAAACAACAATGAACGCAAGTTTGAGAAATATTATTTTCAAAAGGATATGACAAGTAAACTCAATAAAGGGTGGAGATCTTATGTTTATCTATTTATATTTATTTTTGGGTCTTTTTTGTGCTATTGGGGTGGGTAAAGTTTTGGAATCAGATTTTCTTACATCTGATTTGGGAGGGCTGCATCAATTTATTAGTTTGAGAAGCTCAGCTACTTTGAGAAGCAACCCTTGAGCTGCTTCTCAAAAGCCACCTAAAAAGCATAAGCTGCTTCACAAAATTGACAAAAAGCCAAAGCACCCTTGAGTTTTTTTTTTTTTTGATAGGTAAGAAAAAGTTTATTAAAGACACTACAATATGCATGAAAAGCACAAAGTAGTCAAAAAGTACAAAAAGAGGACAGAAAGCTAATTACAAAAAAGAAGAGAGCTAATGAACAAAGAGATGGAGTCACAAGATGTGAATCCCCAAGCCCGAGAACAATCAAACCAATAACGAAAGAAGTAAGCAACGAATCATCAGAAATATCCACATCCTCAAACTTATGACGATTACATTCCCTCCATATGCACCACAACAAGCACAAAGGTACTAAATTCCAAATGTCTGACGAGTGTTTCCCTAGCCAATTTCTCCAACCAAACAAAAGATCAAACACCATTTTGGTAAGATGCTGATAGCTTCTACTTTTTAAAAGGCAAAGCACCTGTGAAAAAGCCTGACCAAACAAAGCCTAAGGTCATCTAATCATTAATAATGATAGAATCCAGCAAGACCAAGTCTTTAGTAAAGACCAGTTTTGGTTAGCCATACACCAGCAAAACTTTGGACAATATTACCCTGAGTTTTAATGCTTGGGACAGAAAACATAAATTTAAATATTTTAATTTCACTAGACATGTAATATCAGTTAGAGCTAAATCACCTCTTCCACAAGTCCATGTCTCCACCCAAGCCTATAACATCCAGGCATAGCTCCAATAGGCGTGTCCTCCTCACCTGCAAGTTTTGCCAAATGAAATTTCATATCATGCGAACTGAGACAAGTTTATGCATAAATGCAACGTAAGCACACACATACATGCACATCCATATAACCAGAAGCAAAAAACTACAAGTCTACAACAGAATGGTCCACATCAATACAAACCTTCATGAATAAAAAGTGGATAGACAAAATTAGCAGGTGATATTTGAGTTTCCTGGAATGCAGCCCGCAGTACAGGTGACTTGCGATTACGACGAGGACGTCGACTCAGTGGCTGATACACACCAAAAACAGTCATCAAGGAAGGAATTGCAATTGCCAATAACAAAGTTCAAATCCACACAATAAAAACCCATCAAACCTAATCTAACATTTCACATTGAATCCACAGTTTTCCCATTCTTAAACTTCCAAACCAATTATACAAATGACATCTATTTTCCCAAATTTTTTTTGTTTACAATAAGTGCAGGAGGGTTATTTGAAACCAGGTTCCCCTCATTGGGAGAATCAGGCAATGCGATTAAGCTACAAGGCTATTAATATACTTCCCCAAATTATATCCCTATAATTGGTACCATACTATATGCTTATTTCATGCTATCTAGCAATGCAATTCAAATGGGATTCTGATACCAATACTCACATATGAAGGGACCACAGGAGTTCCAGCTGGTGCTGCTGGCTTGGGTGGCATCGGAGGGGCTTCAGGCACATTCCCGGCAACAACAGCAGCTTCACATTCTGCATCACTCAACCCCAACTTCTCAATGGGTCCATCGTGCTTCTCACTTGCCCTTACAACAAAAAATCGCGGAGAAGGAACCCTTATTGCAGTCTTAACACAACTGAACTTTGAATTCGTTGATGGCTTAAGCCCAACATAGTGGCAATCCACACCCTTCATTGCTTGGAAAGGCACATTAACGATACTCGAAGCCATGGATTATCCCAATACTTTTTTTTTCTCTCTCTCTATAACCAAATGTCTGCGTATTACAAATACAAAACGAGCAGCACTGATCAAAATTAAAAGGTCCAATATATATATATATATATATACACACATAAAATTCAATAATATTTGATTGTTTGTGTAATGTAAGTCACGCTTTTTATAAAGGTCGTTCTATGATTTCTATCAACACACAACCAGCTAACTAAAACAAGAAAAAGCATACATTTTTCTTCTATTGCAGTCTGTTTGGTTGCTGAGAAAAACAGTTAAGAAAGAAAAGAAAATGTTCAAATTCAAAAAAAAAAAAAAAAAACTATCTACTTCCCTACTTCAGTTCAAGTCGTCTTCAACCGAGCCACAAATAGTTTTGAGCCATTCTCAATTATTTAAAAATAATTGATTTCGAAGCTTCAACTAAACGAAGTAAAAGAAACTAAACTACCTAAGATCCTAACAGTTTCCCGAGAAAATCGAATTGACAGGAATCGGACACGAAAATCATACCTTGGATTCGAACAAGAAGCAAAAGATGAGAGAGAGAAAGAGGGGGGCTTATCTGATAGGGGAATTTGGGGGGAACCAATGAGAAGAGGGCTGGACACAAAGGACGGGTGAGGACGCTGACATTTGATTTTTATTTCTTTATTTTTGTCAAGTTTATTAAACTAACTAGTTTATTTTGATTTTTATTTTTTATCGAGGACGAGTCCCTGCCCACTTTGACAAAAGAGAATGACAGAATTCTGGTTGGATCATGTTCATGTGGCGTGCTAGCTTAGAATTCTGGTTGGTTAGCTAGCCTATTTTGCTTCCTTTTTCTTTCTTTCTTTCTTTTTTTTTTTTTTTTGGGCCAATCGGGCGAGGGTCACTTCACAATTATAAGTGTTTGTGGAGTGTAAATGGTAAATGTCGAGATTCAAGTCTTTACAAAGAAATTTTACACATATATACACTTAATTAGGTTAGAGTCGAATTTTTATTTTGTATCCAAAAAAAAAAAAAAAAAGAATCGACACCACTACTAGATTAGGTTAGGGTGAATGGGCAATTTATGTGAGCAAAATATGGTTTACCCCCTATTGCCCCTTCCAGGCAAAAGAGAGATAAGAAATATGATAAAGTCCATAAAGATTACAAATGTAAAAGATATAAAAAACAATTTACTAAACCTAATGATTTTTATGTTAAAAAGAAAAATGTTTATAAGAAAAAGGATAAGCAGAAATCTAGTAAAGGAAACTGTTTTAATTATGGAAAACATGGTCACTTTAGTAAAGACTGCAACAAAATGGGTCATATGTCTATGGTTGCTAATGCTTATATCACCAACCATAATCTTGACCATGCTAAAATTGTTGATCTTCTTACTACCGGTTTCTCTGGGACCTTTCGCGGTTGGTGGGAAAAATATCTTACTGAAGAGTCTAGAGAATCCATCAAAAAGGCTGTTAAAAAAGATGATGATGAATTACCTACCCATTTTTGATGAAAGAGTTGGTCAAGGTATTCCTGATGGAGTCAATTCTTTAATCTATACTATTATTAAACATTTTGTTGGAACTCCTTCTAATATTTCTTCCCGTATTAGTGACTATTTGAACAATTTGCGTTGCCCCACTACGTTTGATTATAGATGGTACAAAGATGTTTTTATTTCCAGAGTAATGCTTTGGAAAAACTGCTTGAAACCTTATTGGAAAGAGAAGTTTATTACTGGACTGCCTCCTCCTTTGGCTCATAAGGTAAAAGAAGAATTAACTGATAAAAATGGTATTATTAATTATGATAATTTAACATATGGTGATATTTTTAGCACTAAAAAAAAAAAAAAAAAAAAAACTTGGTATTAACATGTGTAAAGATCAAAAAATGTTAAAACAACAATTAAAAAATAGTAAAAATGCCAAATATGAAATGGGCAATTTTTGTGAGCAATATGGTTTACTCCTTATTGCCCCTTCCAGGAAAAAGAGAGATAAGAAATATGATATAGTCCATAAAGATTACAAATGTAAAAGATATATATAAAAAACGATTTACTAAACCTAATGATTTTTATGCTAAAAATAAAAATGTCTATAAGAAAAAGGATAAGTAGAAACCTGGTAAAGGAAACAGTTTTAATTGTGGAAACCATGGTCACATTAGTAAAGACTGCAACAAAAAAACCTGATAAATTAAAAAACAAGCTTAATATGTTAAATATCAATGACAGTAATAAAGAAGATCTGATTCGAATTCTTAAATCATGATCTTCTAATCAATCTTCCTTGTTAGATAATGATATTCTCTCCTCAACTGATTCTAGCTATCATTCTACTAATGACACTTCTGATTCCCCTAATATTAAAATTGGTTGTAGAGACTCTTGTTGTAATACTATTAATGTTCTACCCAAAGGTCACAAAACAATTAACGTTCTAACCAAAGGAGAAGAGCAAGAATATTTTTTAATAAACTTGATAAGCCAAATTGATAATCCTGAGCTTAAAGAAGAATATCTAAAAAAGCACAAGAAAACTTTGGTTAAAGAAGAAAATGATAAAAACAAGAAACCAAAGATAAGTCTTGATGAGACCTTAGAAAGGTTTAATAAAAAGAAGTCTAGAGAAATAAATGTTAATGACTTACAACATGAAATTACTATTATTAAGAAAGAAATCGCTAAACTAAAAGATGATTTAAAGAATGTAAAAATGATAACTTTAGCTTAAAACAAGATATGTTACTTTTAAAAATTGATAAACAACTTGATAATGAATAAACTGATAGTGAGCCTAATGAGCAGAGAGGTGAAGACAGCCCCAGTCAACAAGCTCCTTTTTCTGATAATGCTCCTACAAATGGTAATAGGCTCAGTCTTATCAATGGATTGATTCCTCCAAAATGTTTTTCAAAAGTTAAAATTGTTGTTTGCAATGAATATGAATTCAATGTTATGATTGATTTTGGTGCTAATATGAATTGCATTCAAGAATGAATAATTCCTTCTAAATATTATGAAAAATCCACAGACTATTTTTTGCTAACGGTACTCAAATGAAAATTAAATATGAATTAAATAATGTTCATGTTTGCCATGACAATGTTTATTTTAAAATTCCCTCTATTCTTGTTAAAAACATGACTGAAATAGTGATTCTTGGTATTCCTTTCATAAATTCTTTATATCCTTTTCTTACTGAACATAATGGTACCACTACTGACCCATTTGGGCAGAAAATGAAATTTAAATTTGCTTCCAAATTTGAAATCGATACTAATAATTCTTTAAATTTGATTCATGCTAAAACCAAACAAGTAAATTTTTTAAAACAAGAAGTTAGGTATAAGAAACTTGCTGAACAGCTTTCAGATAAATTATTACAATCCAAAATTGATAATTTTCATAAAATATTGATTAATGATGTTTGTTCTGATATCCCTAATGCTTTTTGGCATAGGAAAAAGCATACTATTAATTTGCCTTATTTGAAAGATTTTAATGAAAAAAACATTCCTACTATGGCTCGTCCCATCCAAATGAATGTTGAAACTATCGAATTTTGTAAAAAGGAAATTCATGATTTGCTTGCAAAGAAGTTGATTAGGAATAGTAAGTCTCCCTGGTCTTGTGTTGCTTTCTATGTTCAAAAAAAATGCTAAAATTGAGAGAGGAGCTCCTCGCTTAGTTATTAACTACAAGCATTTGAACAAGGTATTAGAATGGATTAGGTATCCTATCCCTAATAAGAATGACCTAGTACATAGGCTAAGTGATGCTGTCATATTTTCTAAATTCGATATGAAATCTAGGTTTTGGCAAGTCCAAATCAGTGAAAATGATAAGTACAAAATTGCTTTCACCACTCCTTTTGGACATTATGAGTGGAATGTTATGCCTTTTGGTCTTAAGAATGCTTCTAGTGAATTCCAAAACATTATGAATGATATTTTCAATACCTTTAGTCATTTCACCATTGTTTATATTGATGATGTTTTTGTCTACTCCAAATCCTTTGATAAACATTGGAAACATTTGTATTCGTTCCTTGATACCATCAAACGTAATGGTCTTGTTGTCTCTGCTAAGAAAATCAAACTATTTCAAACAAATGTCCATTTCCTTGGCTATGACATTTCTAAAGGACAGATTCGTCCCATTGACAGAGCCATCCAATTTGCTGTTAAGTTTTCTGTTGTCATTATTGATAAAACACAACTACAAATATTCCTTGGGTCTCTAAACTACATTGTGGACTTCAATAAGGACTTGAAAAAATTATGTAAACCTCTATTTGATTGATTACAAAATAATCATCCTCCATGGTTTGGTATTCATACTTCTCTTGTCAAACAAATCAAGTCCCATGTTAAAACTTTGCCTTGTCTTAGTATTCCTACCATCAATGCTTTCAAAATTGTTGAAACTAATGTCTCTGACATTGGTTATAGAGGTATCCTAAAACAACATGTTTTGCCAAACTCATCCAAACAAATTGTTCGTTTCCATTCAGAGTTTGGAATAATGCACAAATGAATTATAGTACTATTAAAAAAGAAATTTTATATGTAGTATTATGTATTTCCAAATTTCAAAGTGATTTGCTAAATCAAAAGTTTTTATTACGAATTGATTGCAAAAGTGAAATATGTTATAGAAAGGGATGTTGAAAATTTTGCTTCAAAACATATTTTTGCTCAATGGCAAGCTATTTTAAGTGTTTTTTTTTTTTTTTTTATTGAATATATTAAAGGTTCTCAAAATATTATTCTTGATTTCCTTATCTGTGAATTCCTGCAGTGCCACAATGGCAAGTAGAAGGTCGAAAGACAAACACCCTGCTACAGATACTTCTAAACAACCTGTTAAACAAGAACCTGTTTCCCCTGTTGACATTGCTAACCCTTTGACCACCTTAGGTACTATCCCCAAACAAAACTACTCTACTGTGTTAGCATCCTTTTATGACCCATATGCTATGGTCCTTGTTAACCGGGACAGGCTGCCCTCCCCTTTATTACTCTCCCGTTTTCTCCAGTTTTAATTTAGATAACTGACACGTAGCACACATAAAATGTAAGGGTTAAAAAACGTCCATGAAATTATACGTTTTCTCCCTCTCTCTCTGTCCTTTTTCTTCTTTTTCTACTGTCTTTTATCTGCCTCTTTCGCCGATCAACAACATCACCCTCATCCTTTGGTGGACGGTGGCAGTTTGGACTGAAGCGATGGTGAGATTAATGGCTGAGAGCATCAAAACCCGGTTTGGTGGCAGTGCGAAACTAAACAGGGAGGTCCTCCAGCTGGGTAGATGGGTATGAGTTGGTTTCTTTGGCATTTGCAGATACTGATTGAATGAATATGGGTTGGGCACTGTGTGTGATTAATAGCTCTTACAGGTGACTTTTTTTTTTTTTCTTCAGCCAGTGGTTGCAGAAAATTAGCTCAGAGGTGATATGGATTTTTGGAGTGGGACTTTCAATGGGTAGCGAATTTGGTATGAGCTGGGGTTAGGCCATTGCTAATTTGCTATTGTTGTGTCGTGGTGATACAAAGAGAGAAACTTTGTTGATATTGTAAGTTAGAGCCTCATAAATGATTTGCTCTGATCTAGACCCAGGTGTCAGTAATGATGTTGGTCGGAGAAAGAGGCATATTTGGATTTGTCTGTTAACAATTTTTCACTTCATTGCAAACACTATCATAGGCTAATTGATCTTTTTTATTTTATGGGAAAATTGAGAAGTCATAACAATGGGAACTCAAGACATAGAAAATTGATGGGATAAAATATAAAATTCATGTTCTATTTTTTGAGGAAAGGAAGTGAATCCCGCTTCAGTCCAAATTGCCACTGTCCAGAAGTCCACCAAATGTTGAGGATGATGATCTCTAAGAACTCTCTTTTTGATAATAAGAGGTTTGGAAAATGAGAGAGCGAGCAAGAGATGTAACTTGAGGATGATGATCTTGGTCAGAGAAAGCGGCAACGAAGAGAAAAAAGGTAATAGAAAAAGCTTAATATGAGTTGAACGTTTTTTAACCCTTGGATTTTATGTGTGCTACATGTCAGTTATCTAAATTAAAATTGGAGAAAACGGGAGAGTATAAAACAGGAGGGGAGCTTGTCCCTAACTTGTTAACCAACCTGTTAAAACCACCTTCTCTAAAAATCCCAATGCTTCTTAATATGTCTTAAAACAATATTGCCAAAACCTGTTCTCAATTGAGCCCAACAAAGCTATGATCAAAGATCCCCTCAAACTTGCAACAAGTTATTTTCCTCAGAATTTCCACTAGATTCCTAGACATATTGGTAAAGATTTAAGATATTATTCTGCTATCCTGTTCCATGAGAAGTCAATATTTATTAAACCTATATCTAATAAAGCTGAAACATCCAAAATTATTTACCATAGTTTTCTCTTGCTCGACATTGTTACTGAAGAAAAATGGGGACTCAATCCTGCTTCTACAAAGCCTTTACCTGGCTGGACTATTCCTTATTCTTACCATGACTACATCCATGCCTTGTTCAAGTTCATGCTACACCAAGATGAAAATATGACTCATTCCTAGTTTGTTAATTTTGATAAAAATTTCAATTCTCACCTACCTCTCTGGTTCGCCCGTTGGTGGACACAATCTGGCCCTATTATTGATATTTTTCCGAGACCTCTGACTGGCTCCTTCAAGAATTTTACAAGTGTTTACAAAATAGATTTACGTGGTGCTAAGTTTCCTACAACACTTCATTTTGTTAAAAAATACAAGGTCCTTCGAATCTTGAACTAGTTGTATGTAAAGGAAAGGGACGTCCTTACTCGGCAATGGTTTGTTGCTGTTAACACCATTACTCATGATAAAGCTCAAGCTTACCCCCTTGTGCAAATAGCTGTGCCTCAGCCCACGACAACTACACCTACTACCACATCCATTGCCAAACCTGCTAAGCCTTCTGCCAAGACCAAAAAGAAGAAGTCTGCTTTTGATGGTCTCAACATATCTGCCATAATCACCCCACATCCATTGCCAAACCTACTAAACCTTCTGCCAAGACCAAAAAGAAGAAGTCTGCTTTTGATGGTCTCAACAAATCTACCATAATCACCCTGTTATAATAGCAGTGGAAGGATGAAGAAGAATCTGCAAATGCTAACTCAAAAGAAGAAGAAGATGGTCAAGAATCAGGGGCATCCTCAAAAACCTCTGCTGCTAATACTAATCCTTATTACCCCTACAATCAAGAATTATTTAGCAATGATGAAGCCTCCACACAAGAAATAGGAGAGAATTAACTTTGTCAGCACAAGTAGCCAAAACTACTAAAATAATTCTCCTGCTAAGACCTAGTACAGCTTCAAATTTCCTGCTAAAGTTACTAAAGCTGTTTTGATTCCTTGATAAAGGTATCGTTCTTGCTCTGGCTGTTCTCCATGAGGAATGATTCCCTCTAGACAGAACATATTGACAATCTTGCTGACTATAAAAAAGTCAATTTTACTGTTCACTATTCACTGTTTAAATAGTGTTTTATTTTGCCTATAAAAGGGGGGATGTCCCTTTCTTAAGGATCATAACAAAATTTTCCTAGTTTCAAATCCCATTTTGTTTGCAGACTGCTAGCTAAGCTTGTAACCCTTCCCTTTCCAATTTCAAGCCTTGTAACTACTATTATCCTGCAAGTGTTTTAATCTATTACTGAAACTATATTTTGTTAAAATCTCAACTGATTTTTATTCCAGGTAAAGCTGAGAGAAAATCCAATTGGATTTCAAATTGGAATTCAATTAAAGTCTAATTTTGCGCCACGTGTCCCATCTAATCTTTTTTCTTTCTTTTTTTTTCTTTTTTTTTTTTTAAATTGTGCCAAATGAGTTAATTTAGTGTAAAGAACAATGAGTTCAACATAAATAAACCATAAAAAACCTAATCATATATCTAACACTATATAGTCCAATACAAATAAACCATAAAAAGCATATAATCATATATCTAACTCTATATATAATATTGGAGGAAGAGAGAGTTTGAATGATTTTATATTTATGAGCCTTTTTTTTTTTTTTTTTGTATAACTAAAGACAATTCAAATTTATAAGTCTTTTATGTAATATACCATGACTATGTACTATCCATTACTAAGTAGGCAATATATATATATATATTTGCTTTTTTAAACCAAAGTTTAAAGAAAATTCAATTAGAATCAAAATTAAATTTTGCTTTTGTTAGCTTTTCATACAAATTAAATTGTTTATATTTTTGCTGTTATTTTTTCTTTGAACCAATGAGCATATTTTTTTACACTGTTTCTATTTAGATATTTTGTATGCGAAGATATTGAACATAATTAACTGTAAGTGAGTTGAATAATCTAATGTACCTATCCCAATTCAATTTAGGAGATACTATTTAATCAATTTATTATTTTATTTTGTGTTGTATGTAGTAGAATTTCACAGACAGTAATTGTAAATTGATATTGTATATATAGTGTTCAATAGTGATTTTCAAAATTATATACGTAATAGCAATGTAATAAGAAATTTAGAATAACCAATATCATGAAAATTGCAAAGAAAAGCTATTTTAGTACTTTTAAATGTCCTGGTCGAACTATGTCCTATATGTTTAATAACTCAAACTAACATAAATAGCACAATTACAATTCATCATTCTTATGCGTAAGCACGAATTACATACTTGTATATATTAAAAAAACATTGAAAAGAAGTAATTTTTTACACAAATTAGTGAAATTACTAATAAAAGTACCAAATTACAAATACATAAATAGAGTTCAAAATTCAAAATTTACAACTCCTAATTACTAAATTCTAAATTAAAAAACTTAAAGCGTACATAGGATCCGTTTGGATATAGCTTATTTTGCTAAAAACTAAAAATATTGTAGCAAAATAATTTTTAAATGTGTGAATAGTGTCGTGTGACCAATTTTTAATATTTTTTTTTAATAAAGTTGTTGTGGGTCCCGTGAACAGTGCACTTTGTCTCCTCAAAACTAAAATGCATGCATAAAATAAAAATAAAATAAAAAAAAAGTAAGGAAACGCACAGATGCAAACGTTGAATCCAAACATATTCATAATGTCGCAATAAACAAAACAAAGCAAATAACAATGTTTCAAACAACTCCATAAACATACTCAATCATCAAGACCAAAGTTTTGGTTATCTTAGTTGAGTTCCTCAAAGGACATTTTAACATTATAAACAACATTATCATCATTGTTAGCAGCCACATGGCCTACACCATCCATTAGATAATCATCAAAATCTCTTAATATTGTATTTGGAGGTTCATTCACTTCATTTTCATTGGCATCACCAAACTCAAATTCATCACCAATAGTATGAACTTCTTTATCATTGTCACCTAGCCTTTTTTTTTTTTTTTTTGAAAGTTTATATTTAAAGTTTTATCAATTTAGGCTAGGGCTATTGGGTAATCTGTTTATTACATTTTTTTTAAAATCAATTTGGAGCATTTGGGCTTCATTTGGTGGCCCAAAAAAAGAAAAAAATTTTGAATTTTCCTTTATATCATAGGATCTTTAGTATCGCTATGGGATCGAGATCCTATAAAATCCTAAGATTTGGATTGGGATCCCACATAGATTTGACATTAGTAAAAATCCTAGTGAGATTCAGGATGGTTTAAGGATGTTGGATTTTAGAATTGTAAAATCCTAAAATCTGGATCGGGATACTGATAACCATGTGACCAACCAAACTCATCTCCATTTCTAGACCCTAAAATCTCTCTCTCTCTCTCTCTCTCTCTCTCTCTCTCTCTCCACCACCAAGCAAACTAATAATTTTCATATCATTTCCCTCATCCTCAAGAAGTTGCAGATGAGTTTCGCACTTTTTTTTTTTCCTCTTCTTTTTGGATTGCTTTTACTTTTACTTTCAAAAGTTCTTGTTAAGTTGTGAGACACAGGAATTTCCTTAACCATTGGTTTTGTATTTTCAAAAGTATATTTTTTATGGTAATTCCTTAAAGGAATCAATCAACTGCAGCACTGTTCTACCAATCACAGCCTATACATGAAGACCCTCAATGAAAATTAGACGACATTACTTTTTCCATATGATTTAACTTCTTTGAATCTATTTGATTTACAAGGAAGAATCAAATTTGAAAAAGTAATATGATTGCAAACATTTTCCAAAGGGTAAAGAAATATCTATTTGGAGGTTGGAGATCCAAGACTTCTTGATTGGCAGTATAGTTGGTAGTTGATGTGGCATGAAAAATAATTTTTATTGTTTTGTTTAATATATTAGTTTTTTCCATTCAAATGATAATAACATAAACTAAATTGACAAGGCACTACAAATGTTAAAGACTAAATTGACACAATTAAAAAGGTTATGGCCAAATTAAAATCTAAGCATAAAAAAATAGGGACCAACTTTATAATTTATCCTCAATAATTTGTTTGAATCTTGAATGAAAATGTTAGATACTTCTGGGATAGGTTTGCCGCTTGTTTCATGTTGCCAATTACACTACTATAAAAACGTTGTGTTGGACCAAAAAAATTGTAGTACAACCCTAGTGGAAAAGGGCAGGGCCGGCCCAGTAATGCCTTGCAAAGGCCCATCTCGTTTTCCGGGTAGCCCAGCAAAATTTTGGTGCAATACACACATTAAAATAAGGCAAAAAGCTTCTTACATCAGGGGCCAGGGCCGTATTTTTTTTCATATCTACTGGATCCAGCAAAAAGGGAAGGGAAGGGAAGGAAGCGGCTTAATACCACAAAAAACCTAATTTGGATTTTGATGTTATGCAAGATCTCTTTTTTCTTTTTTGAAATGGGAATGTTATGCAAGATCTCAAATCTACACTAGAGATTTAACTAATTAAACTAATCAGAACCCACTAATTATATTTCTTATATAAAAGCATAAAAAAAACAAAAAACAAAAAAACAAATAAAGATGCCCCATATGTTTTTCTCTGCTATTCTATCAATGCCACATATTCATTTTCTTTTTCTTTCTGCTTCATAATGTCATCATATGCATTAAAAGAAGAAGAAAATCTTCTTTTATCTTTTCCTCTTTCTTTCTTTTCTTTTCCATTTTTATTTCACTTCCCTTGGTGCTAATGGAAAGGGATGGTTTGGCATGGTTGGCCGCTAGCCTCGATCTCCACATTAAACATTGAAGAGATGAAGAGACCCATGATTCGAACACTAATGTTTATGTGTTGAATCGATTCTAGTGGGATCGTACCATAGTCAAAGTTTGTTGAACTCGTGGATTTTCACGCATGATGTTCTTGACAATCATGACAATCATGGGTGACAAAGGCGAAAGCAATAAAATGTTCAAAGAAAATCTTAATTGGAGTTGGAAGTACGTTTCTTTTGCCCTTTCCCTTTCCCCTCCAACTTTAGTTGGATATCCTAACCATTTTGCTATGTTTCCATACCACGTGTAGTGGAAATTGTGTACATGGTCCCACGTTAAAAGGACTTTTTACACATATATATATATATATATAGGATTTTGTTAGGATAACATGGTCACATTAGTAAAGACTGCAACAAAAAACCTGATAAATTAAAAAACAAGCTTAATATGTTAAATATCAATGACAGTGATAAAGAAGATCTGATTCAAATTCTTAAATCATGATCTTCTAATCCATCTTCCTTGTTAGATAATGATATTCTCTCCTCAACTAATTCTAGCTATCTTTTTTTTTTTTTTTTGGTTAAACCACCTGGTATCCGAAACCACAGGAGCTCCGACTAAATCCGGATTCGAGCCGGGTAGGACCACAAGGGCGGCAAACCTCTCCCAACTGAGTTTTAACGCAGCTGCATACCCAAGGCTCGAACACGAGACCTTGGTTAAGCTAGGACAACCCCTTACCAGTTGACCAACGCGCCCGGTGGTGATTCTAGCTATCATTCTACTAATAAAACTTCTGATTCCCCTAATATTAAAATTGGTTGTAAAGACTCTTGTTGCAATACTATTAATGTTCTACCCAAAGGTCGCAAAAC
Source organism: Quercus suber (assembly GCF_002906115.3). NCBI lineage: Eukaryota > Viridiplantae > Streptophyta > Magnoliopsida > Fagales > Fagaceae > Quercus > Quercus suber. The sequence goes on from NW_027070022.1 coordinate 239,851, forward strand.
AATTAATGTTCTAACCAAAGAAGAAGAGCAAGAATATTTTTTAATAAACTTCATAAGCCAAATTGATAATCCTGAGCTTAAAGAAGAATATCTAAAAAAGCACAAGAAAACTTTGGTTAAAGAAGAAAATGATAAAAACAAGAAACCAAAGATAAGTCTTGATGAGACCTTAGAAAGGTTTAATAAAAAGAAGTCTAGAGAAATAAATGTTAATGACTTACAACATGAAATTACTATTATTAAGAAAGAAATCGCTGAACTAAAAGATGATTTAAAGAATGTTAAAAATGATAACTTTAGCTTAAAACAAGATATGTTACTTCTAAAAATTGATAAACAACTTGATAATGAACAAACTGATAGTGAGCCTGATGAGCAGAGAGGTGAAGACAGCCCCAATTAACAAGCTCCTCTTTCTGATAAGGCTCCTACAGATGGTAATTGGCTCGGTCTTATCAATGGACTGATTCCTCCAAAATGTTTTTCAAAAGTTAAAATTGTTGTTTGCTATGAATATGAATTCAATGTTATTGTTATGATTGATTCTGGTGCTGATATGAATTGCATTCAAGAATGAATAATTCCTTCTAAATATTATGAAAAAACCACAGACTATTTTTTGCTAATGGTACTCAAATGAAAATTAAATATGAATTAAATAATGTTCATATTTGCCATGACAATGTTTGTTTTAAAATTCCCTCTGTTCTTGTTAAAAACATGACTGACAAAGTGATTCTTGGTATTCCTTTCATAAATTCTTTATATCATTTTCTTACTGAACATAATGGTATCACTACTGACCCATTTGGGCAGAAAATGAAATTTAAATTTTCTTCCAAATTTGAAATCAATACTGATAATTCTTTAAATTTGATTCATGCTAAAACCAAACTCCTATATTTTTTAAAACAAGAAGTTAGGTATAAGAAAATTGCTAAACAGCTTTCAGATAAATTATTACAATCCAAAATTGATAATTTTCATAAAATATTGATTAATGATGTTTGTTCTAATATCCCTAATGCTTTTTGGCATACGAAAAAGCATATTATTAATTTGCCTTATGTGAAAGATTTTAACAAAAAAAACATTCCAACTATGGCTCGTCCCATCCAATTGAATGCTAAAACTATCAAATTTTGTAAAAAGGAAATTCATGATTTGCTTCCAAAGAAGTTGATTAGGAATATTAAGTCTCCCTGGTCTTGTGTTGCTTTCTATGTTCAAAAAAAATGCTAAAATTGAGAGAGGAGCTCCTCGCTTAGTTATTAACTACAAGCCTTTGAACAAGGTATTTGAATGGATTAGGTATCCTATCCCTAATAAGAATGACCTAGTACATAGGCTAAGTGATGCTGTCATATTTTCTAAATTCGATATGAAATCTGGGTTTTGGCAAGTCCAAATCAGTGAAAATGATAAGTACAAAACTGCTTTCACCTCTCCTTTTGGACATTATGAGTGGAATGTTATGCCTTTTGGTCTTAGAATGCCCCTGGTGAATTCCAAAACATTATAAATGATATTTTCAATACCTTTAGTCATTTCACCATTGTTTACATTGATGATGTTCTTGTCTACTCCAAATCCTTTGATAAACATTGGAAACATTTGTATTCGTTCCTTGATACCATCAAACGTAATGGTCTTGTTGTCTCTGCTAAGAAAATCAAACTATTTCAAACAAATGTCTATTTCCTTGGCTACGACATTTCTGAAGGACAAATTCGTCCCATTGACAGAGCCATCCAGTTTGCTGTTAAGTTTTTCGTTGTCATTATTGATAAAACACAACTACAAATATTCCTTGGGTCTCTAAACTACATTGTGGACTTCTATAAGGACTTGAGAAAATTATGTAAACCTCTATTTGATTGATTACAAAATAATCATCCTCCTTGGTTTGATATTCATACTTCTCTTGTCAAACAAATCAAGTCCCATGTTAAAACTTTGCCTTGTCTTAGTATTCCCACCATCAATGCTTTCAAAATTGTTGAAACTGATGCCTCTGACCTTGGTTATGGAGGTATCCTGAAACAACATGTTTCGCCAAACTCATCCAAACAAATTGTTCGTTTCCATTCAGAGTCTGGAATAATGCACAAACGAATTAAAGTACTATTAAAAAAGAAATTTTATCTGTAGTATTATGTATTTCCAAATTTCAAAGTGATTTGCTAAATCAAAAGTTTTTATTACGAATTGATTGCAAAAGTGCTAAATATGTTATAGAAAAGGATGTTAAAAATATTGCTTCAAAGCATATTTTTGCTCGAGGACAAGCTATTTTAAGTGTTTTTTATTTTGATATTGAATATATTAAAAGTTCTCAAAATATTATTCCTGATTTCCTTATCTATGAATTCTTGCAGTGCCACAATGGCAAGTAGAAGGTCGAAAGACAAACACCCTGCTACAAATACTTCTAAACAACCTGTTAAACAAGAACCTATTTCCCTTGTTGACATTGCTAACCGTTTGACCACCTTAGGTACTATCCCCAAACAAAACTACTCTACTGTGTTAGCATCCTTTTATGACCCATATGCTATGGTCCCTGTTAACCAATCTATTAAAACCACCTTCTCTAGAAATCTCAATGCTTCTTAATATGTCTTAAAACAATATTGCCAAAACTTGTTCTCAATTGAGCCCAACAAAGCTATGATTAAAGATCCCCTCAAACTTGCAACAAGTTATTTTCCTCAGAATTTCCACTAGATTCCTGGACATATTGGTAAAGATTTAAGATATTATTTTGCTATCCTGTTCCATGAGAAGTCAATATTTATTAAACCTATATCTAATAAAGCTGATACATCCAAAGTTATTTACCATAGTTTTCTCTTACTCGACATTGTTACTGAAGAAAAATGGGGACTCAATCTTACTTCTACAAAGCCTTTATTTGGCTGGACTATTCCTTATTCTTACCATGACTACATCCATGCCTAGTTCAAGTTCATGCTACACCAAGACGAAAATATGACTCATTCCTGGTTTGTTAATTTTGATAAAAATTTCAATTCTCACCTACCTCTTTGGTTCGCCCGTTGGTTGACACAATTTGGCCCTATTACTGATATTTTTCCTAGACCTCTGACTGGCTCCTTCAAGTATTTTACAAGTGTTTACAAAACAGATTTACATGGTGCTAAGTTTCCTACGACACTTCATTTTGTTAAAAAATACAAGGTCCTTTGAATCTTGAAATGGTTGTATGTAAAGGAAGGGGACGTCCTTACTCGGCAATGGTTTGTTAAATGGTGGGACAAGTTTTCCCACACCCAAGATGTTATTGATAATATTACCTAGGAATTCCCTGCTGTTAACACCATTACTCATGATAAAGCTCAAGCTTACCCCCTTGTGCAAATAGCTGTGCCTCAGCCCACGACAACTGCACCTACTATCACATCCATTGCCAAACCTACTAAGCCTTCTACCAAGACAAAAAAGAAAAGTCTGCTTTTGATGGTCTCAGCATATTTGCCATAATCACCCCATATTGATTGCCAAACCTGCTAAGCCTTCTGCCAAGACCAAAAAGAAGAAGTCTGCTTTTGATGATCTTAACAAATCTGCCATAATCACCCTATTATAATAGCAGTGGAAGGATGAAGAAGAATCTGCAAATGCTAACTCAAAAGAAGAAGAAGATGGTCAAGAATCAAGGGCATCCTCAGAAACCCCTGTTGCTAATACTAATCCTTATTACCCCTTCAATCAGGAATTATTTGGCCATGATGAAGCCTCCACACCAGAAATAGGAGAGAATTAGCTTTGTTAGAGCATTCGCAGCAGTGGAGGTATAATGCTACATTGCTAAAATTTAGCTCTACAAACACAAAAGTCTTGCTGCAGCAATGGAGCTAAATCTAAAAATTTTAGCTCCATTGCTACAGTGCACATCTATTTATAAATGTGCATTGTTCATGAGAGCTAAAAAAAATATATATTTTAATCCTTACCTGATTAAAATATTAACCTTGAGAGAGAGAGAGAGAGAGAGAGAGAGAGAGAGAGAGAGAGAGTCTCTCTCACCGTTGCCAGCTCATGCCCACACTGCTGACCCACACCATCGTCGAACCTCGCCGCCAGACCCACGCCGTCGATCCTTACTGCCAGACCCAGACCCACGCCACCGTCGAACCTCGCCGCTAGACCTACACTGTCGATCCTCGCCGCCAGACCCAGACCCACGCCACCGTCGATCCTCGCCGCCAGACCCACGCCGTCGATCCTCATCGCCAGACCCACGCTGTCGATCCACATCGATCCACGCCGTTCGATCCACATCAATCCACGCCGTCGATCCAACGGCTATGGTGGTGGAATGATGTTTGATATTCTTTTTCTTCTATGGGTTTGATGGCTGTAGTTGTGGGATGATGTTTGATTTTTTTTTTCTTCTATGGGTTTGATGGCTATGGTGGTGGAATGATGTTTGGTTTTTTTTTTTCTTCTGTGGGTTTGATGGCTGTGGTGGTGGCGATGGTGGTTGTTGTGGCTATGGTTTGGTGGTACGGTGTTTGATTTTTTTTTTCCTGTGGGCTTGGTGGCTGTGGTGGTGGATTGGTGACTGTGATGGTTGTTTGGGGATTTATTTTGTTTGTGGGTTTGATTGTGTCTGTGTTGGTGGTGGTGGTGGTGGTAGTGGTGGCTGTGGCTATGGCTGATTGTAGAGGAGGTTGTGGTCGATGCTGGGATTTTTTTTGGGTTGTGAGATATATTATTTTATTGTAGGGGTATATTATTTTATTGTGATGTTTATATTATTTTATTGTGTTGATAGTTAAAATAGATTCACTGCTGCAACAGGTGTGTAGGTATAATAGATAAAGTAACTTTTGGTGGAGCTAAAAAACTAAATTTTTAGCTCCACTGCTGCGAATGCTCTTAGCACAAGTAGCCAAAACTACTAAAATAATTCTCCTGCTAAGACCTAGTAAAGCTTCAAATTTCCTGCTAAAGTTACTAAAGCTGTTTTGATTCCCTGATAAGGGTATGGTTCTTGCTCTGGCTGTTCCCCACGAGGAATGATTCCCTCTAGACAGAACATGTTGACAATCTTGCTGACCTATAAAAAAGTCAATTTTACTGTTCACTATTCACTGTTTAAATAGTGTTTTATTTTGCCTATAAAAGGGGGGATGTCCCTTTCTGAAGGATCATAGTGGTACGGTGTTTGTTTTTTTTTTTTCCCTTGGGCTGTGGTGGATTGGTGACTACGATGGTTGTTTGGGGATTTATTTTGTTTGTGGGTTTGATTGTGTCTGTGTTGGTGGTGGTGGTGGTGGTAGTGGTGGCTGTGGCTGTGGCTGATTGTAGAGGAGGTTGTGGTCGGTGCTGGGATTTTTTTTGGGTTGTGAGATATATTATTTTATTGTAGGGGTATATTATTTTATTGTGATGTTTATATTATTTTATTATTTTGATAGTTAAAATAGATTCACTGCTGCAGCAGGTGTGTAGGTATAATAGATAAAGTAACTTTTGGTGGAGCTAAAAAGCTAAATTTTTAGCTCCACTGCTGCGAATGCTCTTAGCACAAGTAGCCAAAACTACTAAAATAATTCTCCTGCTAAGACCTAGTAAAGCTTCAAATTTCCTGCTAAAGTTACTAAAGCTGTTTTGATTCCCTGATAAGGGTATGGTTCTTGCTCTGGCTGTTCCCCACGAGGAATGATTCCCTCTAGACAGAACATGTTGACAATCTTGCTGACCTATAAAAAAGTCAATTTTACTGTTCACTATTCACTGTTTAAATAGTGTTTTATTTTGCCTATAAAAAGGGGGATGTCCCTTTCTGAAGGATCATAAAAAAATTTTCCTAGTTTCAAATCCAATTTAGTTTTCAGATTGCTTGCTAAGCTTGTGACCTTTCCCTTTCCAATTTCAAGCCTTGTAACTACTATTATCCTGCAAGTGTTTTAATCTATTACTGAAACTATATTTTGTTAAAATCTCAATTGATTTTTACTCCAGGTAAAGCTGAGAGAAAATTCAATTAGATTTCAAATTGGAATTCAATTAAAATCTAATTTTGCGCCACGTGTCCCATCTAATCTTTTTTTTTTAAAAAAAAAAAAATTGTGTCAAATGAGTTAATTTAGTGTAAAAAACAATGAGTTCAATATAAATAAACCATAAAAAACCTAATCATATATCTAACACTATATAGTCCAATACAAATAAACCATATAAAGCATATAATCATATATCTAACTCTATATATAAAATTAGAGGAAGAGAGAGTTTGAATGATTTTATATTTATGAGCCTTTTTTTTTTTTTTGGTATAACTAAAAATAATTCAAATTTATAAGTCTTTTATGTAATATACCATGACTATGTACCATCCATTACTAAGTAGGCAATATATATATTTGCTTTTTTAAACCAAAGTTTAAAGAAAATTTAATTAGAATCAAAATTAAATTTTGCTTTTGTTTGCTTTTCATACAAATTAAATCGTTTATATTTTTGATGTTATTTTTTCTTTGAACCAATGAGCATATTTTTTTATACTGTTTCTATTTAGATATTTTGTATGCGAAGATATTGAACATAATTAACTATAAGTGAGCTGAATGATCTAATGAACCTATCCCAATTCAATTTAGGAGATACTATTTAATCAATTTATTATTTTATTTTGTGTTGTATGTAGTAGAATTTCACAAACAGTAATTGTAAATTGATATTGTATATATAGTATTCAATAGTGATTTTCAAAATTATATACGTATAGCAATGTAAAAAGAAATTTAGAATAACCAATATCATGAAAATTGCAAAGAAAAACTATTTTAGTACCTCCAAATGTCCTGGTCGAACCATGTCCTATATGTTTAATAACTCAAACTAACATAAATAGCACCATTACAATTCATCATTCTCATGCATAAGCATGAATTACATACTAGTATATATTAAAGAAACATTGAAAAGAAGTAATTTTTTACACAAATTAGTGAAATTACTAATAAAAGTACCTAATTACAAATACATAAATAGAGTTCAAAATTCAAAATTTACAACTCATAATTACTAAATTCTAAGTTAAAAAACTTAAAGCATACATAGGATCCGTTTGGATATAACTTATTTTTTTGAAAACTAAAAACTGAAAACATTGTAGTAAAATAATTTTTAAATGTGTGAATGGTATTGTAGGACCCATTTTTAAATTTTTTTTTTTCTGAATAAATTGATTGTGGGTCCTATGAATAGTGTGTGAACAGTGCACTTTGTCTCCTAAAAGTTGAAACGCATGCATAAAAATAAAAATAAAAAATAAAAAAAGGAAATGCGCAGATGCAAACGTTGAATCCAACCATATCATAATGTCGCAATAAACAAAACAAAGCAAATAACAATGTTTCAAACAACTCCATAAACATACTAAATCATCAAGACCAAAGTTTTGGTTATCTTAGTTGAGTTCCTCAAAGGATGGTTAATCATTATAAACAACATTATCATCATTGTTAGCAGCCACATGGCTCGCACCATCCATTAGATAATCATCAAAATTTCTTAATATTGTATTTGGAGGTTCATTCACTTCATTTTCATTGGCATCACCAAACTCAAATTCATCACCAATAGTATGAACTTCTTTATCATTGTCACCTAGCCTTTTTTTTTGAAAGTTTATATTTAAAGTTTTATCAATTTAGGCTAGGGCTACTGGGTAAACTGTTTATTACATTTTTTTTTTTTATCAATTTGGATCATTTGGGCTTCATTTGGAGGCCCAAAAAAAGAAAAAAAAATTGAATTTTCCTTTATATCATAGGATCTTTAGTATCGCTATGGGATTGAGATCCTATAAAATCCTAAGATTTGGATTGGGATCCCACATAGATTTGACATTAGTAAAGATCCTAGTGAGATCCAGGATGGTTTAAGGATGTTGGATTTTAGGATTGTAAGATCTTAAAATCCGGATCGAGATACTGATAACCATGTGACCAACCAAACTCATCTCCATTCCTAGACCCTAAAATCTCTCTCTCTCTCTCTCTCTCTCTCTCTCTCTCTCTCCACCACCAAGCAAACTAATAATTTTCATATCATTTTCCTCATCCTCAAGAAGTTGCAGATGAGTTTTGCACTTTTTTTTTCTCTTCTTTTTGGATTGCTTTTACTTTTACTTTCAAAAGGTCTTGTTAAGTTGAGAGACAGAGAAATTTCCTTTACCATTGGTTTTGTATTTTCAAAAGTATATTTTTTATGGTAATTCCTTAAAGGAATTATCAAAGTGTAAAGCATGATGAGCATGAGAGGCATAAAGGCTTGACAGAGTCAGCAACAAGGAAAAGCTGCAGAATTGAAGAAAGAAAAAAGAAGCAAGAGTTAAATGACAAGTAGCTTAAGATGTTAAAGCTGTATGTAGTTTTAGTTTGTATGTATCAGTTGTAGAGGTTAGTTAAGACACGTGAGAGTGGTATATGTGGATTCACACGTGTAGAGTTGATTAGTTAGTTTTAGTAGTGACTAGGCTACTCTGATTGTATATAAAGTGTGCACTTTTCATTAATTGTATAATACGATTGAGAAATTTGCTTCTTCCCTGTTATCTGATATGGTATCAGAGCAATTTCCCAAATTTCTCTAGGGTTTGCACTTTCTCATCACAGGGTTTGCTTTCTCACAATTTTCTCGAGAATTTCCTTCTTCTTGCTAAGAAAATTTCTTCTCGTCTTGTCAATAATGGTTTCCGCTGCTGCTACAAATGGTTCTACATCAGAGAGTGTATCTGTTTCTTCTTCACAGGACTCACCAATGGATGATCCCCTGTTCTTGCACCATGCAGAGAATCCAAGCACAGTCCTTGTCACACAGCCCTTGACTGGAGGAGAAAACTACTCAGCATGGGCTAGAGCTGTGAGGAAAGCTTTGCTAACCAAGAATAAATTGGGTTTCATTGATGGTACTCTTACTCTCTCTTCACCATTAGTGTCTTCTCTCTCAGCTGTGCAAGCTTGGATTAGATGTGACAATATGGTTGGAACTTGGCTAACCAATTCAGTCTCACCCAAGCTTCAATCCAGCATCATCTATAAAGATACTGCTCTGGAAATTTGGAATGATTTGAGGAATAGCTTTGCTCAAACAAATGGTCCAAGGGTCTTCAATCTTCAAAAGGAGATTTCTGAGCTTCATCAAGGTGAAGTGACTATAACAGATTTCTTTACTCAGTTAAAAGCACTTTGGGATCAGTTACAGAATTTGAGTCCTTTTCCTTCTTGCACTTGTGGAAAGTGTGCATGTAATATCAATAAACGACTTAATGATTTGCAAGCAAGAGAGTCAGTAATGAAATTCTTAATGGGATTGAATGAAACATTTTCCCAAGTTAGGACCCAAGTTTTGCTAATGGATCCAATTCCCTCTCTTAGTAAGGTTTACTCTTTGTTGATTCAAGAAGAAACACAAAGAGCAGTCACTAATCCATCTACTGTTAAGGTTGATTCTACTGCTTTAGTGGCTAAAATTCCCAATCTTGGTAACAATCTTGTTGGTAATCCTGGTACTAAGGGTAAAGAGAAACCAATCTGTACTCATTGTGGGAAGACTGGTCACACAGCAGATAAATGCTATAAGTTGCATGGTTTCCCCCCTGGTTTCAAGTTCAAGAATAAGACAGCAATGGCTCATCAAGTTTCAATCCCTCAAGCACAAGAATTGGTCTCAAACACTAGCACTGGCAACTTCATCTTTACTCCTGAGCAATGTCAACAGCTCCTAGCCTTGATTGCTCCCTCTTCTCCCCTTGTTTCTGTAGTGTAAGGAAGACAAACACCTCAGTCCAATATAGCCACTATAGTATCTTCCAATGCTATGACAGGTACCAATTTGTCTCATTCTGTATTCTCAGCCAAACGGAAGGGCTTTTAATTCAGATACTTGGGTCATAGATACTGGGGCTACTGACCACATTGTGTGTTCAATGAGTGCATTATCCTCTATTACTGCTATTACTAATGCCATTGTTGAATTGCCTAATGGGGAAACTGTTTGGTCATCTTCCCTCACTCTTAATAATGTTTTATGTGTACCCTCTTTTACATTTAACCTTTTATCTGTTAGTACCATTACTAAGACACAACCATGCTGCCTTGTTTTTCTTTCTACTCTTTGTTTTGTTTAGGACCTTGCCTCTTGGAGAACGATTGGAGTGGGTCAACAAGTTGATGGATTATACTTGTTACAATCTGGTAATCTTCAGCAGACATCTCCAACTGCTCTAGCTAAATTTCTTGCCACCTACAAGCTTGACTCAGTTTTCAATTCTGTTTCAACTGCTATTGTTTCTCATTGTAACCTTTCCTCTCTTTGGCACTTCCGATTAGGTCACCCCTCAGATTCTAGGTTACATGTTTTGTCCCATGTTTTTCCTTTCTTGAAGAATTCATGTAATGCTACCTGTGATATCTGTCCTTTGGCTAAACAAAAACGTTTGCCATTTCCTTTTAATAATCACATGAGTAATTCAATATTTGATCTTTTACATATGGATGTTTGGGGTCCTTACTCCACACCTACCTTGGATGGTTGTAAATACTTCTTGACTATTGTTGATGATGCCACTAGAGCAACTTGGGTTTATTTGATGAAAACCAAGTCTGCTGTTCAATCTCTCATTATTTCTTTTCATGCCATGATCACTACTCAATTTAATGTCAAAATCAAACAAATTAGGACTGACAATGCCTTAGAATTTAATATGCCTAATTTCTTTAGTTCTAATGGTATTATACATCAACAAACATGTGTGTACACTCCACAACAAAATTCTGTTGTAAAGAGAAAGCATCAACATCTTCTTTCCATTGCTAGGGCTTTACAATTCCAATCCAATGTTCCTATTCATTTTTGGGGGGAGTGTGTCTTAACTGCTGCCTATTTGATAAACAGGTTACCTTCTCCCTTATTGAATAATAAGACTCCTTTTGAACTCTTGTTCCATAAACCCCCTTCTTATGACCATTTAAGGGTCTTTGGTTGTGAATGTTTTGCATCCACTATTGCAGCAACTAGAACTAAGTTTGATCCTCGGTCTAGAAGATGTGTCTTCCTTGGTTATCCTTTTAATGTCAAAGGATATAAGGTTTTTGATTTAGCTTCTCATTCTGTTTTTATATCAAGGGATGTCACCTTTCATGAATCTATTTTTCCTTACAAATCTTCCATTTCTAGTTCCACTCCACCTGTTGTACCTTCTGTTCCTTTGCACTGTACTTCTTCTCTTCCCTTTGATGATCTTGTTTCTCCTTTTTTATCTCATTCTCCTATTCCAACTTCTGTTTCCTCTAATCTGGATGATACCATTCTTCAAGTCCATCATAAGCTTGATGATGATTTTCTGCATGATGTTCCTGCTGAACCTCCTGAGCTTCTTACTGATCCTATTCCTCTTAGACAGTCCACTAGAGCTCACAAAAAGCCTTCATATCTTCAAGATTATCATTGTAACATGGTTACCTCATCTCCCACTGCTTCTGTTCTCCAATCAGGTACTTCTCACCCCTTGTCTTCTCACCTTTCATATCAGTCCTTATCTCCTTCCTATAAAACATTTTGTTGTTCTATATCCTCCATTGTTGAACCTACTCACTATTATCAAGCAGTTACTGACCATAAATGGCAGGAAGCAATGGCTGCTAAAATAGCAGCTTTAGAAGCTAACCACACTTGGACCTTGACTACTCTACCTGCTGGTAAGAAGCCTACAGGCTGTTAGTGGGTCTATAGGGTCAAATACAAATCTGATGGCTCTGTGGAAAGGTATAAGGCACGGCTTGTTGCTAAGGGATTCACTCAGAAGGAGGGTGTTGATTACACTGAAACCTTTTCCCCAGTAGCCAAGATGGTTTCTGTTAAATGTCTATTGGCAGTGGCTGCAGTCAAGGGTTGGTTTCTTGCTCAACTTGATGTAAATAATGCTTTTCTTCATGGGGATTTGACTGAGGAGGTTTATATGGCTCTTCCACCAGGGTTTCATAGCCAGGGGGAGCAGGTTTATAGGTTGAACAAGTCTCTCTATGGACTTAAGCAAGCCTCTAGGCAATGGTTTGCTAAGTTCTCTACCACTTTGATTCAGGACTTGGGTTTTATCCAATCGAAGGCTGATTACTCTTTGTTCACTAGGCAAACAGATCAGTCTTTCTTAATCATATTGGTTTATGTAGATGATGTGTTAGTAGCTAGTGACAACAAGGATGAGATTGCCCAATTCAAGTTGTTATTGGATCAAAAGTTCAAATTGAAGGATTTGGGAGACTTGAAATATTTCCTTGGACTTAAAGTGGCTAGGTCAGACCAAGGAATAGCCTTATGCCAAAGGAAATATGTTCTTAAGCTGTTGAATGATGCAGGATATCTAGGATGTAAGCCAGCCAAAACTCCAATGGAACAAAACCTCAAGTTGAGTAAGTATGAAGGAGAAGAACTTAAGGATCCTAGTTTGTATAGAAGGATGATTGGTAGATTGTTGTATCTAACAATTACCAGGCCAGACATCACCTATGCAATTCATAGGTTGAGCCAATACATGGCTAAGCCTAGAAAACCTCACTTAGATGCAGTGTACAGAGTATTACAATATCTGAAGAGTGAACCAGGGAAAGGCATTCTGTTTTCTTCAAAATCAGAACTACATGTGAAGGGATTTTCAGATTCTGATTGGGCTGCATGTGCTAATACAAGAAGGTCAGTGACTAGCTATAGTATATTTATTGGTGATTCATTGGTTTCATGGAAATCAAAGAAGCAGTGTACTGTCTCAAGGTCTTCAGCAGAGGCAGAATATAGGGCCATGGCTGTGGCTACATGTGAGATAGTTTGGATGTTGTATTTTCTAAAGGATATTGGAGTTCAACACAATAGAGAAGCTTTACTGTTCTGTGATAGTCAGGCTGCATTGCACATTGGATCAAATCCAATGTTCCATGAAAGAACTAAGCATATAGAGATTGATTGTCATGTAGTGAGGGACAAAGTGCTTGAAAAGGTTATCAAATTAATCCATGTTAGAACACACTGTCAATTAGCAGATTTACTGACCAAGGCACTCAATTTTAGTCAATTTTCTAGTTTGATATGTAAAATGGGTATGATTAATATTCATTCTGCATCTTCCCTTGAGAGGGAGTATCAAAGTGTAAAGCATGATGAGCATGAGAGGCATAAAGGCTTGACAGAGTCAGCAACAAGGAAAAGCTGCAGAATTGAAGAAAGAAAAGAGAAGCAAGAGTTAAATGACAAGTAGCTTAAGATGTTAAAGCTGTATGTAGTTTTAGTTTGTATGTATCAGTTGTAGAGGTTAGTTAAGACACGTGAGAGTGGTATATGTGGATTCACACGTGTAGAGTTGATTAGTTAGTTTTAGTAGTGACTAGGCCACTCTGATTGTATATAAAGTGTGCACTTTTCATTAATTGTATAATACGATTGAGAAATTTTCTTCTTCCCTGTTATCTGATAGGAATCATTCAACTACAGCACTGTTCTACCAATCACAGCCTATACATGAAGACCCTCAATGAAAATTAGCCGACATTACTTTTTCCATATGATTTAACTTCTTTGAATCTATTTGATTTACAAGGAAGAATCAAATTTGAAAAAGTAATATGATTGCAAACATTTTCCAAAGGGTAAAGAAATATCTATTTGGAGGTTGGAGATCCAAGACTTCTTGATTGGCAGTATAGTTGGTAGTTGATGTGACATGAAAAATAATTTTTATTGTTTTGTTTGATATATCAGTTTTTTCCATTCAAATGATAACAACATGAACTAAATTGACACAGCACTGCAAATGTTAAAGACTAAATTGACACAATTAAAAGATTATGGTCCAAATTAAAATCTAAGTTTAAAAAAATAGGGACCAACTTTATAATTTATCCTCAATAATTTGTTTGAATCTTGAATGAAAATGTTAGATACTTCTGGTATAGGTTTGCCGCTTGTTTCATGTTGCCAATCACACTTCCATAAAAACGTTTTGTTGGACCAAAAAAGTTGGGCAGGGCCGGCCCAGTAATGCCTTGCAAAGGCCTATCTCGTTTTCCTGGTAGCTCAGCAAAATCTTGGTGCAATACACACATCAAAATAAGGCAAAATGCTTCTTACATCAGGGGCCAGGGCCATATTTTTTTTCATATCTACCGGATCCAGCAAAAAGGGAAGGGAAGGAAGCGGCTTAATACCACAAAAAACCTAATTTGGATTTTGATGTTATGCAAGATCTCAAATCTACACTAAAGATTTAACTAATTAAACTAATTAGAACCCACTAATTATATTTCTTATATAAAAGCATAAAAAAATAAAATAAAAATAAAGATGCCCCATATGTTTTTCTCTGCTATTCTATCAATGCCACATATTCATTTCCTTTTTCTTTCTGCTTCATAATGTCATCATATGCATTAAAAGAAGAAAAAATTTTCTTTTATCTTTTCCTCATTCTTTCTTTTCTTTTCCCAACTCTTTTCTTTTCCTGGAAAGGGATGGTTTGGCATGGTTGGCCGCTAGCCTCGATCTCCACATTAAACACATTGAAGAGATGAAGAGACCCATGATTCGAACACTCATGTTTATGTGTTGATTCGATTCTAGTGGGATCGTACCATAGTCAAAGTTCGTTGAACTCGTGGATTTTCACGCATGATGTTCTTGACAATCATGACAATCATGGATGACAAAGGCGAAAGCAATAAAATGTTCAAAGAAAATCTTAATTGGAGTTGAAGTATGTTTCTTTTGCCCTTTCCCTTTCCCCTCCAACTTTAGTTGGATATCCTAACTTTTTTGCTATGTTTCCATACCACGTGTAGTGGAAATTGCTTACATGGTCCCACGTTAGAAGGAATTTTTACATATACATATATATATATATATATATATATATATTATTAAGAGGATTCATATATTTAGATTGGAAGTAAAATTATTTTTAAAAAAATATTAATTGCTATTTAAAAAAAATAAGAAATAATTATATAATAAAGAAACAAAAATAATCAATTTATAGCTAATGAAAATAAATTCAAGAGATTAATCTAATTGTATAAAGTTTTAACTTGTAATTTGATTATTCAAAATAAATTGAAATATTAAATCAATGTATAAGTATAGCAATATGCCAGAAAAGTTGAATACTACAACTTGAATTCAAGTTTATATTCTGAAAATAAATCACTATCTTGAATGCTTATTTAAAATTTAAGTTTATATATAGTAAAAACTCAAATTTGAAACTATAAAAAATTCAAGAGGGTGGGGGAGGGGAATTAGTGAAGGGATGGAGGAATTAAGGATTTGGTGCCGTGGGAAAATAAGACATAATTATTTTTTAATAATATTTTAACTTTAAAATAATGGATTTGCTGCTTTGAGTTGAAGTGCTATGAGAAAGTGTCAAGTGAGTCTGAAACGATGTGTTTTTTCTGCATAATTTTTTTTTTTTAAAATCCATTTGATATGTTTTCACGTGCCGAACTGTTAGGAGTGGTTCCTGACTATTTTTTGAAAGGGTATAACACTTATTTAGTGTTTGTTCTACATCTATAAATAGAGACATGTTCAGTTATTTCCAAAAAGATTAATTGCATATTATTCTCTGCACAACAAATCAAATTAAATAAGGAAGTTCTTTAGTATTTTCAAAAAGACATACTCGGCTTTGTTGTATATTGATTGTCTATAACTATCCGAACTAACTCTTTGGAGGGGGGACAATTCAAGTCCTAAAGGACGCGCCTTAAAACCTTCGATCTTTGTTCTCCCCACTCCCCAACAAAAAACAGTGTGTGTGTGTGTGTATATATATATATATATATAGATCATATTTAAATGGAAATTCATAACAAAGAAGCTTATACATGTTGGATTAACCTTGGTGCAGTCCTGTATAGCCAAACGAAAGCATCCTTTTTTTAAAAAAAAAAGTGCATCACTCCCCTTAACTCGAACTTGGCCATGGTCCATATCGAATTCTTTCGGATGTATCCAATTTTTGACAAGCCTCAAGTATAAATGTACACCAGATTATATCTTCCTTTCCTTTCAGTTTGCGTATCTGATATCAGAGCCTCCTGACCCACGGCAACAAAACTCGCAGGACCAGACAAAAAATCAAAAGAGCCAAACCAGAGAGCATTAATCTCATTGTTGTTTTCGTGAATTTTTCTTATGTCATTGATCATGCTCTCAATTAGCTCCAAAAAACATGTCAAATCGATGGTTGGTAAACCTCATCATATAAATCCAGACCTAAAATTGTTGGGTATGAATTGACATATATAGGCATAGCTGCCGTTCGCTGTTTGAAAATGTGGATTTTTTTTAGAGGGACCAAAATTTCACCTCATTTTAGATTAGCACACTAAAATCTGTAGCATGGGGATGCTATAGAGCATTATGATTTGTTACGTACGTGACACCCATGGTATTTTTTTCAAATAATTCAGGAGTTAAGAGATAAGGAATTTGATCCCCAGACTTCTCTATTAGAAATATGCACTAAGAATTAGTATCAATTGAGCAACAAGACACTGTGATATCATGAAGGTCTCTTGTTAAAAAAAAAAACTAGAAACTTTATCATGAAGGTTATCAAATGCATCCGTCTTAGATTCGCAATGGGAGATGCTTAAATGAATTTTGTTTTTGTTACTGTATTGGATACGTGTTGTATTTGTTGTGTTAGATACACCTGGTAACATAAGCAAGGTGTGATAATTAGTTGGCTCAAGGCATGTTTTGTAAGTGTGCACTTCCCGTTAAATCAACTAACATTTCTTAATATCTTTAACGACAACTTCAAATCTCTCCATTCTTAATTTTTTTTTTGGAAAACGAAAAAATGGAGTTTGTAGATCACTGTCCCAATCTCCTTAAACACTACACATGAATAGCATGGGACCACCTGCACAATAATAAAGCTTGTCACTACTGAAATCTAGTATCTTGAACTCGCAAAGTAATGAGTGAGGACTTCTTACCATAAAGCCGCCACTTCCACAAATAGCTCCCTAACTCCACACCTGACTTTTTTTTTTACAAACGGTAGAAATATCCTTAATCCCCTATTCCATAATTTCCACGAGCCCACACTTGCATGCATTGAACCTAATTAAATGTATCTTCCTACTATTAGATTACCCTGCAGGGTTAATAGTGAAGCTGACCATTTATATACAAGGGACCCATGACACCATGCATGATGCATGAGACTTATTTCTTAAGGGGACCCCGTTACGAAAACATGATCTAAAGACTTTGTGGATTGTCAACTACAAAATCTTCAATGATCATGCGTAATTTTGCCAAAGCCTTGATTGTCCGGGAAGGAGAAACTGATTTGATAAGTCATGCACGGTTTTCATAAAAGTTAAATATATCGCACAGATTCCTGAATTATTGATTTTGATATACTCTGTCAAAGGACAAATTATTATGTGGTATTGGTATCTTTCATTAATCTTTGGCCAAAGTTTTTAGAGCACTATAGATTTGCCTCCCTTCTAGGAACATTCAAAATTTCATAAAATCAACATTTCCATAAAGTGGGTATAATTTTAATTATTACTGTGGGAAAAGTTCTTTACAATCTTTATAGTCACTTATCCAGGACCATGCGTTTAGTGAAATTGCAAAAATCCAATAACATAACATTATTCAAATCCAAGACGGCAAGACCTTTTTTTTGGGCCCTAAGAAACCAAGACTTTGTATGGACCCGTGAGTCACTACTTAGGACTTTATGAAATATCTTTAGGAGATAGTTATAGATTGGAAAACTTTTAAGTGGACCCAATAGTTAGATATGTTAAATCTTAAAAATGATTCTGGATTGACTTAAGAATAATATATATACATACATATATATATATATATATATATATATTCGTGAAGATGAGGTTAGTTTCAAAGGACCCACATTGCTTCACAAATCAAAATTAACTAAAACCGGTAATACTTATCATTACAGTTGTGTGTACAATCTAAGTAAAGAGAAAAAGATGGCCACAAATTTGTCAAACACGCCCATTACTTTTTTTCACAAAAAAGAAAGATCGCTTGGAGATTGTAAGATTGATGAGGTTTCACAATCAAAATTCTTTTGAGAGATTAGGAACCTCTTTTCCAAACAAATGAAAGCTTAGGTCAAGGCAAAAGTAGCTAAACATGGGATATGATTAAAGAAAGAGAATATA
The DNA here is from genome assembly GCF_002906115.3 of Quercus suber. Classification (NCBI taxonomy): domain Eukaryota; kingdom Viridiplantae; phylum Streptophyta; class Magnoliopsida; order Fagales; family Fagaceae; genus Quercus; species Quercus suber. Next base: position 258,099 of record NW_027070022.1, read on the forward strand.
TATATATATATATATAAGACTGTTCAACGGCATCAGCCTTGCTGGTGAGCAATTCAGATCCTCTTTGACATTTATATTCTTAAAAAGTTTTGTGGGAACTAATTACATTTGTTTTCTTTAATGAAGTTGGTTACTTTTTCTTTCTTCTTTTTTCTTTGATAGAGAGTGTCAGAATATTAGATGAATAATATTGTATATATTGTAGACCATCATATTTTTATTTTATTCCACGATTTCAACAATATTTGATGGGAGAAAATGTAACGATTTAAAGAAAAGTGCTAGTCACATCTGCACTATATCTCAAAAGGACTAGTCACAATTGAGGCCTTTTATAATTGTTAATAAAACCTAGATTTACCTAGTAAATACCTGATGTGGGACTTATCACATATCCACACACATCACACAATCAATCAAATTTGGGTATCATAGAAAAGGTTTAGAGAGGATATTTGAAACGTGCATGCAGGTGGAAAATTGTTTAGGGAGCATAAGCCTGAAAATATATTCAACAACTTATATAAGTGAAGGAGCTGAGAGCTATTTGGATTGCTGGACTGTGGGTAGTTAACCTAGTCATTAGATCATCCTATCAATTACTTCATTTTTTTAAATAAAAAAAAAAGGAGAAGATTCATTGTGAGGCTAAATTTTAAGAAAGCCAACAATTCAAGTTTGAGATAATAAAAAGTCTTTCCAACCTCAAACCCTCTAAATAATTTACATACTGAACTGGCCAACCCTAGAACATTTTAGAAATCTATAACAAACCATTCCATTTATATTTGAAAAATCTAAATCCATACCAAACCTCTCATTTATCTTACTATAAGTTGGGTCAAATTGGAAGTAGTGGTATAAAATCCTAGGGTTTTTATTATTATTATAAATATATATATATATATATTTCTTGAGAGTAAAAGAGAGGAACACTTACTTTGTCGCATAAACCATAGGTTTTGTATGATAAAATTAATAATCAAGACAATTTAATAATTTAAATGCATCAACGCATTAGAGTACTTAAGGTGATCTAAACCCTTCCCAAACCTTAACATGTAAAAAAGTAATACCAAAATCCACCCTAAACCCATTTAAAAAATTCAAACCTTTACTATTCCTTCTTAGCATGTCAAAAAACTCAAAAACTTAATCCAATACCATTACCACTAAAAATGTAGGAGGCCAAACTTAGTTCCTCTACTCACTTTTTTTTTTTTTTAATAATAATTTTATAGTTAGGATAAAATATTTGAAATCTAAATGTCTCCATTGAAAATACTAAGATATGCTAACCAGTTGAGCTACAAGGTTCTTGGCCAAACTTACCACTTACAAGTATTTTTATATGTGAAAAATTATATAGCCATATAAAATCTTGTGCATTAATTAAACATCTATTTATATTAAACTCATAACTAGAAATTTGTGGAGAGTATATCTAGAATCTAATACATGAGGTCAATCATAACTACTCTATTGAAAATCTATAATCGACTCTTAGCATTTTGAACTAAGGCTTAGTTTTTATTATCTATACTACTATTTAAGGGGCTGCACCTGTTTGGACTGGATTTTTTTTTTGTTCTAAAATACCCCTATTTCTCTAGGTTAAAGTAAAGATAAAACTAAAGGATAATTTGGTAAAACATATGTCTAACTTACACTAAAATATTGCCTACAAAATAGGAACACTCTCCCACTAACCCACTTTTATTATTTTTTTTTAATACTTTATTATTAAAAGGAAAAAAAACACCCCACGATAGTTAAAAAGAAAAAGAAAAAGAAAAAGAAAAGACATGTACTGATAAAAAATAAAATAAAAAACGGTTTTTTAATTTTAATTTTTTTTTTTAAACACACGTTTTAGGTATTCCCACCCCCCCCCTTCGCATTTTCTTTTGTATTTTGCAACTATATTTTAACACAATTGATTCTTTATTTTCTATATAGTGATGAGATGGTGAAGTTGAAGTAAATGCAAAGAAATTTAAGAACCAGACAAGTCATTGAGAGAATCCTCATATGAACAGTTGGTATTTTTTTTTCCCTTCTCATTTTACATTGTTGAATTATGTTTCGTGTTTTGAACTGACATTTACTAACACAGAAATTATTATCCTCTGAAAAATTTTCACCCTAGGAGAACAAAAATACCATTCTCTTCTGGGTCCAACAACAGGCAACTCCAAAGAAACCAATATATGCCAATTTTGCTGAGCTTTCATTTGTGAGTCTTATAATTTCCCACATTTTCTTTGGTTCCTAGCACAAATTTTATACTTACACATCACAGTGCCGATGTTCTAATTTGTTATTGGTAAGGAAATTGTAGAAAATAACCTTTACGTGAGTTCTTTTTTTTTTTTTTTTAATCTATTTTTCTTTTGAATCTCTTTAAAACTAGATTCTCTGCAACCAAAAGAGCCAAAAAAAAAAAAAATTGGTGCAAAACTTTTGATCCAATTAATCGATTTTTGTCTTTTTTTTTTTTTTTTTTCTTCTGGTGGGTGGGGGGGGGGGTGCTGTATCCATTTATTTATTGAAAGTCTCAAAAATGGATCGGTTTTGTTCAGTCATATGCTCTAAAAATTATTTCTTAATTCTGGCTAATTCTTTGCATTTATTATAAATTGAGATTATTATATTTTTCAATCACAAAAAAAGTGCTTATAGGCTTATAGCTTCGTTTACCTTTTTCTTTTAATTAAAAAAAAAAAAAACCACTTTAATGGTTTAAACACATGATAGATGAGAAGGGATTAGATCTCTTCCTATTGAATAATCCAATTTCTTTCAACTTTTATTTAGATGTAAAATATGTGGTACTTAAAAATCATATCCATTAAAATTTGAGATTAGTATATTTTTTAAGCACAAAAATAAATAAATAAATAAAGGCACGTAGCAACAAAACAAAAGGTGCTACCATGCATTAAAAAAAAATGGTGCTCCACTAAAATAAAGATGATTTTCCCATGTTTGGCTCCAAAATCCTAACGAGCTTTGGTAAGTGTTTTTTTGAAACCTTTTTCTTTTCACTTCTTTAACTGTTTTATTAGTTTCATGCGGTATTAGTAATTTAGTATTCACCAAATTGGATGTTTTTACTTTTATAGTTAGTGGATGAGTATGTTGAAAGATGGCTCTTTAGCTTGCACCATTAACAAGAGTGAAAAAGAAAGTGAAAAGATACTCAGCAATATCTGGAAATGAAGATTGAGAAACGTAGTAGCAGCGTGTAAATGAGAAACAAGTTTTGGATCATGGCGCATTGATAGTGTGAACTTTTTAAATGTAACTTTAGCAAATTTTACTACTTATGAGTGTTGGGTCCTTTGTTACAGAAGGTTTGGCTTCAAATGCACCTCCTATAGTAGGAGATGGTGTTAAAAAAAAAATACATTTATTGTTTTTAAATTTTCCTCACAAATCTTTTACAATGTTTTGCAATGATTCTTTTCAAGGGTTTGAAAATCCCAAAAATAATGGGATGAATGGATTGATTGNCGTTTTAGGTATACCCACCCCCCCCCCTCCCCTAAAAGTTAGCCAATTAGTATTTTTTTTTTAGGAACTGCCTATTAGTATTTAGAAGCAGTTTTCTCCATAACTTTATAATTTTATCTTTAAAGATAACATCTCCCAAATATCATTTTTCTTTTTCAAAATTGGCATATAATTGCTTACAGAATTCTCATGAACGGTTGGCATTTTCTTTTCTTCGCATTTTCTTTTGTATTTTGCAACTATATTTTAACACAATTGATTCTTTATTTTCTATATAGTGATGAGATGGTGAAGTTGAAGTAAATGCAAAGAAATTTAAGAACCAGACAAGTCATTGAGAGAATCCTCATATGAACAGTTGGTATTTTTTTTTCCCTTCTCATTTTACATTGTTGAATTATGTTTCGTGTTTTGAACTGACATTTACTAACACAGAAATTATTATCCTCTGAAAAATTTTCACCCTAGGAGAACAAAAATACCATTCTCTTCTGGGTCCAACAACAGGCAACTCCAAAGAAACCAATATATGCCAATTTTGCTGAGCTTTCATTTGTGAGTCTTATAATTTCCCACATTTTCTTTGGTTCCTAGCACAAATTTTATACTTACACATCACAGTGCCGATGTTCTAATTTGTTATTGGTAAGGAAATTGTAGAAAATAACCTTTACGTGAGTTCTTTTTTTTTTTTTTTTAATCTATTTTTCTTTTGAATCTCTTTAAAACTAGATTCTCTGCAACCAAATAGAGCCAAAAAAAAAAAAAATTGGTGCAAAACTTTTGATCCAATTAATCGATTTTTGTCTTTTTTTTTTTTTTTTTTTCTTCTGGTGGGTGGGGGGGGGGTGCTGTATCCATTTATTTATTGAAAGTCTCAAAAATGGATCGGTTTTGTTCAGTCATATGCTCTAAAAATTATTTCTTAATTCTGGCTAATTCTTTGCATTTATTATAAATTGAGATTATTATATTTTTCAATCACAAAAAAAGTGCTTATAGGCTTATAGCTTCGTTTACCTTTTTCTTTTAATTAAAAAAAAAAAAAACCACTTTAATGGTTTAAACACATGATAGATGAGAAGGGATTAGATCTCTTCCTATTGAATAATCCAATTTCTTTCAACTTTTATTTAGATGTAAAATATGTGGTACTTAAAAATCATATCCATTAAAATTTGAGATTAGTATATTTTTTAAGCACAAAAATAAATAAATAAATAAAGGCACGTAGCAACAAAACAAAAGGTGCTACCATGCATTAAAAAAAAATGGTGCTCCACTAAAATAAAGATGATTTTCCCATGTTTGGCTCCAAAATCCTAACGAGCTTTGGTAAGTGTTTTTTTGAAACCTTTTTCTTTTCACTTCTTTAACTGTTTCATTAGTTTCATGGGTATTAGTAATTTAGTATTCACCAAATTGGATGTTTTTACTTTTATAGTTAGTGGATGAGTATGTTGAAAGATGGCTCTTTAGCTTGCACCATTAACAAGAGTGAAAAAGAAAGTGAAAAGATACTCAGCAATATCTGGAAATGAAGATTAGAAACGTAGTAGCAGCGTGTAAATGAGAAACAAGTTTTGGATCATGGCGCATTGATAGTGTGAACTTTTTAAATGTAACTTTAGCAAATTTTACTACTTATGAGTGTTGGGTCCTTTGTTACAGAAGGTTTGGCTTCAAATGCACCTCCTATAGTAGGAGATGGTGTTAAAAAAAAAATACATTTATTGTTTTTAAATTTTCCTCACAAATCTTTTACAATGTTTTGCAATGATTCTTTTCAAGGGTTTGAAAATCCCAAAAATAAATTGCTACCTTGAAAGTGTGGTGCAATTTGAACCAACTAGCATATGTGATGCTCATGATTTTTATTTTTTTGGTAATATTCATGATAATGTGCAAATCAAGAACAAGGTAAAAGGTTTGGATTAATTGCAACTTAATTTTATTTTTAATTTTGTTTTTAAGTTATTATAATTTGTTCAATAATATCATTCATATTTATACTAGCCTCTGAGCACGCGCTCACGCGCGTGCTCAGAGACTTTTCTATTTTTTGGGTAAGGGTTAGTTTAGAACATTTATTATAATTTGAGATTATTATATTTTTCAATCACAAAAAAATCTAGGGGTGTGATGAAAAATTATTTCACCACACATAATACTCATCACACCCCTAGGTTTTTTTTGTGATTAAAAAATATAATAATCCCAAATTATAATAAATGTTCTAAACTAACCCTTACCCAAAAAATAGAAAAGCCTCTGAGCACGCGCGTGAGCGTGTGCTCAGAGGCTAGTATTTTTTAATAAATTTGGGTGATTGTATTTTTTTTTTTTTTTTGGTCACTTTTTTTGTTTTAATTGGGCATCATTTTTTAATAAAGGTATATAAATAAATTTATACAAACTCATTTTTTCTATCCTCCACTTTTCCACTCCCAACCAAACAAAAATGAGAGAAATTAAAATCTTTTCTTTTCCCCCACTTTTTCACCCCAAATCAAACAGACCCTGAGTAAGCTCCCCTAAATTGGTCATTATCAATAAGGTGAGTTCAAAAAGGTCCTTAAAAATCATACCAATATAATTTTGTTTTTTTTCCAAGAGAAATTTGAATTAAATACGATTTCATTCCATCATCTTATCATGTTTGTCAAACCTTGGAATATATTAGCATAATTACATTTTTGTGTCATCACCAAATAAATAGATGATAGTATTTACCACATTATAATTTCTTGTATTCCTTAAATTATTAATTCATGTTTCCACGTAATTCTTTGGTACAATGTACCAATTGAGTTCTAAGTTTAATTCACAATAGTTGGTGTGCAATAAAAACAGTGCTAATAGTGAACTCAATGAAGATGATACTTTCCATTCCACTAGAAAGTTACACTCAAAGTTGGTTTACAATAAAAATGGTAATATATATTCAAAATAAAAAAAATTGATTCATTTTAAATGGAGAGCATCATTTTCTAACATGAATATGGAAGCAATGTTACACTAATCACCTTAAAAATTTATAAAAAAAAGTTGGAAGCAACATTACACCAATCACAACTATCACCTTATCAACTTGATATTGTTAAGAATTTTAAAAAAAAAAAAAAATTGTAAGATGTGTTTATATTTGTAGGGTCCGTTTTTGCAGCCCAAGCCCAAAAAAGTATGGGTCCTTGGCCCACCGAGCCCAAAACAATAAATTTTGTAGAGAGTGGGTGAAAGAGCTAGGCTAATAATGAAAATAACAATATCAAACAGCAATGCTAATGGGAAGATTTGGATTAATGTGTTCTCGGACTAGTATGAGTGCTATGTCCGAAGAAGAGCTTTTCATTGATCATTTAGGATTACAATATCTGGAGTTACAGGAATCAAATATCTCCTTCCTCTCTCTCTTTTTTCGGTCCATTAGCTGACGCACGTTTGCGACCGGTTTGCCAGATAGAGATGCCCTCAAACCGTGATCAGTAGGGAGGCCGAGCTTGAATGTACTGAGGGCCATTGCATCATTGTTACCTTCCACCTCATTGAACATCTCCCAGTACCTATAAGAATATGCCTTCAAGGATTCACCTTCCTGCATGAACAAAGATAGCAGGGAAGAGACAGGTCTGGCCGCTCTTCGGCAGGTGACAAAACGGGAACCGAATGCCTGAGTGAGCTCTTTGAAGGAGTTGATGGAGCCTGCCTTCAAGCCGTCAAACTACCTCATGGCCACAGGCCCCATACTGGAAGGGAAAACCTTGCACATCAGGGCTTCGTCTCTGGCGTAGACAGCCATCTTTTGATTAAAATGACTCACATGCTCCACGGGGTCAGTCTTACCATTATAGATGGTAAACGTTGGCTGGTTGAAGCGCCGAGGAAGTCTAGCCTCCTCTATCCTACGCGTGAAGGGCGACTTAGATATCTGGTTCAGAGCTCTGTTCATGGCATCATTCTCCATGTCCTCGTGTGATGGACTTCTACGTTGTCTCTTGCGATGGGATTCCTCCTCACAAGTGTAGGACTCGCTGGCTGGTGTCTTGGATTTGTGCTGATAAGAGACATCCTGCTCATCATCAAGATCATCCTCAGAGTATGAGGAAGCCCGTCTCCTCTTTGCATGGCGCAGCTCTCTCTTTAGTTTTTCTATTTCCAGTTGCAAGTCGCGGTTCTTCTTTGCATGGGACATGTGACTTCCGCTCTGCGATTGGCCCTGGCTAAGGCGCACTGTATGTATGCTACCCTCACGATTTTGTCTCTTCTCTTGGCGGGCGAAATGGTCCACGTGTTGAGATGCCCTGGATTCTGCTTGCTGTTCACCTTGTTCTGCCATCATCAACTGTTGTTTTCACTCTTGCACAAGCTCTCCCCACAGACGGCGCCAATTGTAGGGTCCGTTTTTGCAGCCCAAGCCCAAAAAAGTATAGCTCTTTCACCCACTCTCTACAAAATTTATTGTTTTGGGCTCGGTGGGCCAAGGACCCATACTTTTTTGGGCTTGGGCTGCAAAAACGGACCCTACAATATTAATATTGGTATTATTGTTAAGAATTAAAATAAAATAAAAACTTTGTAAAATATTTTTGTATTAACTGCAAAAGTCAATTTTGTAAATTGGATAGAATGGCCCATGCAGGTCTCGAACCTGCGACCTTCGCGTTATTAGCACGACGCTCTAACCAGCTGAGCTAATAGGCCAGATGTTCCTCAACGCATCAAGTATATCATTTTCTCTATTCAATTCCTGAGTCCCATCCACCACTCTTCGAAACAGCATTCGGATCTAACTCTGCTGATCCATTAATCTGCTTCATCATCGGTCTTCTTGATTTATCTTTCTCAAAAGTTTATCATATTCCCAAATTGCCCTTTGAAATGGCAGCAATTTACAGCCTCTACATCATCAACAAATCAGGTGGCTTGATTTTCTACAAGGTAAATGTTTATGTATTTTTGTGTATAATTTTCAGTTTGTTTCCCGAGAAAGTTTCATTTTTTTTTTTGTTTTTTTGTTTTATATACACAAACATTCACCTTATAAAAAGCTGAAAATGTGGAGATGATAGAAAACTGAATGGGGTTGTATATGCTATGTTTGGTGGCTGAGAATATGTGGGAAAAACAAAACGAGTCAAATGGAATTTGGGGACTGAGAAAGACTTGGCCTTTTCACTTCTAGGAATTTGCAACTCGAAATCAAACCGATGGGTATGTGGTACTTTTTTTTTCCCGATTTACCATGGAGAAAAGCTGTGTGTTAGTGATTTGAATATTGGAAATGTTTAGCTTTCTCTTTTTGAAAAAAAAAAATAGAAACTTTGGATCATGGGTCTGATGAATGAGTGGCTGTTCATTTCCTTTCGCAGATAAATTCCGATTTTCCAAAAGAATTGCACTTGTAAAGAGTTACACTAGTTGTAGATTGATCCTGTTTATATATGTCATGACATAATAAGCCTCCTGGAGTATCTCTTTCTCAATCTTATATTAGTTTCTTGATCATTGTACTTTTAAAGCTTTAGATGTGATAAACATCTAGCATAAATCCAGTGTACTTGGTGTTCTTTATTTTTCTAATAAAACATGTTACTTGTGTGTGTGTGTGTGTGAAGGAATAATAGGATTCTGGATCGGTAGTACTAATGGATATTTCCTGGAAATTTGTTTTATTTTTCATAGAAAAGAGTGGATATTGTTAATTGGAAATAGGGCTTGTCTGATGAAATCTCTGTGTGTGTGTGTGTGTGTTTGACAATTAGGATTATGGGTCTGCTGGAAGGATGGACACAAATGATAGCTTGCGGGTTGCAAGTTTATGGCACTCAATGCACGCAATCTCTCAGCAGTTATCGCCAGTTGCAGGTTGTTCGGGCATTGAGCTTCTCGAAGCCGACACATTTGATCTCCATTGCTTCCAATCACTCACTGGTACATTTCGATATTAACTTATCACCCTTGAACATGTGAAAAAAATTTATGACTTGGATACAACAAGCTAAGCATAGTTATTGCTAATCTGTATGTTGTTAATCTAATAAACCTCAACTGATCGTTGCATATCAGTGTTAAGTTTTTGTTACTCATACAATTTTGTATTAAGCATAGCAATTTTAAGTTTGTACATGTCCCTTGGGGCCACGACTTTACTGATCTAAACAAAAAAAGGTTGTAATTTTGAGAGTGTCAAGATATGAAAAATATTTTATAATTGTGCATATAAGAGCTAAAAAGACTTATTTGTACCTAGATGTTGCATATCTGGTAAGCCTCCATGGATGTGGACTGGTACGTTTTGACATTGATAGTCGTGAATTTATGTCAAGCATTGCCGCCATTTTTATGATTATAACAAAATGAAACTAAATTGTATAGAGAAATTTATGCTCTGACATGCTAGAATATAAAGATTTTAGTTAGCAACCTTTATATTGCAAGTTGATATCAAATATTTATGACAATATGGTGCCTCTTTGTTTATTTATCCCATGGTCTGTGAAATCAGTTCATTATGGATCTCCTTTCAAGTATGGAGGGAAAATTGGAGTGTTGATGATATTTTATTTCAAGGGAGATTTGAGCTTCCAACTGTTTACTTTTTCACTAATGAGATCACCTCTTATGATGTCGGTGGATTAAGAGCCACTTTTGAGCATGATAAAACGTTTAGGAGTTGCTCATACACAAAAAAGGATAGATTGCACTAAGACCCTCTTTTCTTCTTCTTTTTCCCAGCTACTTTGGTATGGTAACTCTGTACCAAATAGGTCCTTTCTGCCAATGTTCTGTCCTTTATCTAACGGAGAGAACATGTGGGTCTCACATATTCCTAATCTTTTAGCTCCAAATCATGAAAAAAGGCAGGAAACATAGAGAAACCATCCCAAATGCCAAAATTAGATCTGCTGTGAAGGAAAAAAACAAAATCGCATGAATCAAATGTGAAGCAATGAAGAATGGGCAGAGGATGAACAAAAAAGTGAAGAATTGAATGAAGCTAGACCCATGGAGTATGCAGTTAAACTTAAAACAGGTATACAATTCCACGCCACCTTTTTTTTTTTTTTTTTTTTTTTTTTTTTTTTTTTTTTTTTTTTTTTTTTTTTACACCTTGTTCTAAAATTTGAATAAATAGCATGTTTCTTCACTATTTGCAGGGTTAAACAAACTCAAACACCTTCTTATTTCTTTCCTTCTTATCTAACAGCAATCTCTTCCACACTTTACTCTAATGCATCCAGAATTCCCACATATAGCTGTACAAGAAACAAAAAACAAAAAACCCAAACAAATTCTGGAGGTTCCACCGCTCCTAACCTAGATATGTCGACAATTTTGATTAACAGACCTGAAATCTTGAGGGTTCCTCACAATCATGGATTACCAAAAAAAAAAAATCAAAGGGTCATGGCCTCTCCAGACAATGTGAGCGTTATTCTAAAAAGCATTCTTGTACGAGGAAGAAGGAAGAGGTGTCAGTACAGTCTTCAAAGCTCTCAGTGATTCCCCACTAACCAAACAAATAATAAAAGTTCATTTTTAAAAAAATTAAAAAAAGATTGAGAAAATAGAGAACGTGCCTTGAGAATGGGATTCAAAAAAGGGCTGGTGACAATTTCACTAGCAATAATTTCAATGAAGATCTAGCTTCATTCGTTTCTTCACTCTTTCTTCACTTTTGTTTCATGATGTTTTTTTTTTCCTTCACGGCAGACCTGATTTTCGCATTTTGGATGGTTTTCTCTGTGCTCCCCCCAGGCCCTTTTTCACAATTTGGCTCCAAAAGTCTAGGCACACATAGGACCCATTTGTTCCCCAAATGGATGGAGTATTGACATAAGGGGCCTATTTGATAAAGTATCAAAGTTGACTGTACAAAATTGGCCGAAAAGAGAGAGAGGAGGGTGTTAGTGCAACAACATGAAAGTTCGGGGGCCTTAGTGCAATTTTCCATATCAAAGAGAGCTCTTTTACCCCATGCTCTACTTCATAGTGAACTGTTGTTATGTGATTATGTCTACAATTTTGTTTGTTCTATTACCATTTGTTAACAGGGTAAGATGCATGATATGAGGTCCACTTCATAACTTCTAAATTTTAATTTTGGTCAAATTTTGATTGCTATAGCATTCATAAATTTTTTACTGTAACAACCTATTAGTTAGATATTATCCGTATAATTTGAAATTGACCAATAATAATATTTACTTTATTAAAGATTTGTCATCTGCTTCAATGCTGGTATGTTTTGCTCTTGCATTTATATGGGGCTCTTGTGTCTGCTATGTGAGCTTCACGATATTGAGTTGAAATGCTCTTTCATGAGTATAGGAGTATGATTGGGTTTTACTACAATGTACTATACACTTTGGAAGTGAAATTTAACCTGAGTTTCTCTTAAATAATGAGCATGTATTTGATGTTCTCTCTGGAAATTTTTGACTTTAAAAGAATAATTGCTTCTTTGGCAGGGACAAAGTTCTTTGTGGTCTGTGAGCCTAGGACACAGCAGATGGAAGCTCTCTTGAAAGTCATCTATGAATTGTACACAGATTATGTGCTGAAGAATCCCTTCTATGAGATAGAGATGCCTATACGGTGTGAGCTTTTTGATTTCAACCTTTCGCAGACAGTACAGAAGGATTGTGTCGCCTTGCTGGGCCGATGATATTCTCTGCAACTTGGATCTGATTTGATTTTCTTTTGATCTGTTACCTTTGAATGTATATTTTCAGAGCAATCTTATCTTCTAGTTTGTGTAAGATAACTATATATTTGATTTGTGTCACACTCTGATGTTAATTTATGCAAATTACTAAGCATTTGTGGGATGACATATTCAATAATGGAGAGATTTTCTTTGTATTGGAGTATAGAAAAATCATATTGTTAAAATTGATTAAACTTTTGGACTCTGTGGCATGGCCTAGCTCAGTATTGACTGTGCTGTATTGATGAAACTCAAACCTATGCACATTAGAGAAAAATAGAAAGAGAGACAACATATCATAGAGGAAGTGTAAAAGAGATAAAGCTATAGACAATGACCAAAATGTGGGGGGAGATAACACCTTCGGCACCGCAATGAGAATGATGTGGATTATGTTATATTAGTTACTCATTTTTATTGTTATTATTTAATATGGAATTCACATTTTGTTTGTTTTATTGATGATGTTTTTTAGAAAATGAGTCATTTTTTAAAAAAGATTTTCTATAAAATTATCTCATTTTTTCATGTGTTGGTACCTTAAATGAGTTGAAAAACAATATCTTAACTTCTCTTACTTAGCTTACTGTGAAATAGAGTTATTTTTCAAAAAAAAAATTAGTAGAAAATAATCTCCAAAAATAAATCATATTTTTTATGTTGACTAAAAATAGTTTTCTTTTAAGTTATTTTTTCTGATCCTACCAAACACTGAAAAATACAAAAAAACTATCCTTACATAAGGTTTTTCACCGAAACAAATAGAGTTGTAGAGACTGGGTTCGAGCACTTCTGCTCTTTGGATGAATGAATTCAAACTCAACTAGCCCAATACAATGAATTTGTAGAGAATTGGTGTAAGAACTATGCCTTAGTGAGGATTACAACAACTAAACATGGTTATGAGTGGGTTAAATAATTAGGAAACGGATTTAAAGTGTGAAAGTCTGTTCTCGGCTCTCAACTGAAGGGTTTGTAGTTCTTATTGCTTTTCTCAATATCCGATTACACAGGTCTCTAAGTTGATACTAATTACTATAGTATTTTGTGCTTCTAAGTGCCCTCCCCCCTTTTATAGAGGACTTCTTTATATTATATACTCCCTCTTAGTTAATCTTGGCCCTCCATCTATTGATCATGCAGGTTACTACTTGAGTGCATGTCCCATCAGCTACATTCCTCAGCTTTCTGTGAGATGCAGCGACCTGGACAACACTGTTCAGGGGTCATTTCCTCATTAATGCGGCCAGAATGTTAGTTGTGGGCATTTAATGTGGAGATGACAGTTCCTCCTGGAATCGCTCCTCCACCATGCTTTCATAGCGGATCCATTGTACTTGTCTCTTTCTTGGGACGCTTCGGGAGGTTGCCTTTGATAGCGTGCTTCTCTTTCCTTCTATGATTTCAGCTGGCCAAGGACAGGATCGTCATCGGCTAAGTTTCTTGGGGACCTGGGATTTCTTCTTTCGTCCTCGGACGTTTCTACCTTCTTGGCATGGGCCTTTGGGCTTGACATAAAGTGGGCTGGAGTTAGCAAATCGTCAAGCCCCACAAGAGCGTTAATACATTCGATACAAAATGCCAACATGGCAAATGGCCTAGCAATTATGGACTTAAGTCAACAAGACTTTGGTCTTAGGTTTAAGTGTTCCCTATTAGTGAGTGCTAGGACATATCAACCAATTTTGAGGCCTATAAAGCGAAAGCTTCAAGCGAGACCTTTTATTTTATTTATTATATTTAAACATTAATTAAATAATATTTATTTGATTAAGAATATTTTCATTATTATCTTCTAAATGTTTTTAATGAATTCCTTGTTCATGTTTTATTTTCACCCAAATTTTTTTTGTTCTTTGTTTTCTATTAATAGATTTTTTTTTTAAAATTTGTCAAAAAAGATTCTTTTTTTAGGGTTTTTTAAAAAAATAACTACAAAACCCAAACAATATTATTAGTTAGGCAACGTTTCAAACATATTGCATTTCTAACAATTCAACTTCAGAAGAGTCGATTTTACTATTCATATCGCCTACTTTTTGGGCCACGTAGATAAAGAAATCGAGTCTTTTGTAGTTATTTTTTATACAAAAAAAATCGACTTCGGTGAAGTCGATTTCACTGTTTACAAATTCAAAAAACCGGACCTTCAAATCTTCAAAGAATCGGACCTTCAAATCGTCGCGCCTCGCCATCGACGTCACAACCTTCAAATCCAAAACGGACTGGATTCGTCGCGCCTCGCCGTCGACATCACAACCTTCAAATCCAAAACGGACTGGATTCGTCGCGCCTCGCCGTCGGTGTTGCTGGGTTCGTCGCGCCTGGGTTCGTCGGTGCCTGGGTTCGTCGTCGCGCCTGGGTTCGTCGGCGCCTGGGTTCGTCGTCGCGCCTGGGATCGTCGCGCCTGGCTTCGTCGGCGCAGCGCCTGCTTGCTCGTCAGTGGTTCGTTTGCTTCTTCTGTGTTGACAACTAAAGCTGCTGCCTAGGTTTGTTGGGCGGTTTGAATACAAAGAAAACGACTCCAGTGGAGTCGTTTTCTTTGTATTGAAATCAACTCCACTGAAGTCGATTTCTATGTATAAAAAATGAGTATAAAGGACTCGATTTCTCTATCTACGTGGCCCAAAAAATAGGCGATATGAAAAGTGAAATCGACTCCTCTGAAGTCGAATTGTTAGAAATACAATATGTTTGAAACGTTGCCTAACTAATAATATTGTTTGAGTTTTGTAGTTATTTTATAAAAAAACCCTTTTTTTTTATTATTAAAAAAAGAAAAGAAAAAAAGAAAAGAAAAAGGAAACAATTAAAAAAAAAAAAAAACAGGCGGTGCATTGGAGAAGAAGACACAGTAGAGAGTAATCCTAGTCAATCCCACGCCAACTCCAACTCGCAAACATACCCAAACAGAAAAGGCAGAGAATTTTCTGATTGACAAACACACGCAAGAAGATACGGAACTGAGAGAGAGAGAGAGAGAGAGAGAGAGAGAGTTTTTGTTTTTCTTTTTCTTTTTCTTCTATCTATGGAAGTCGTTTCCCACTCTTCCACTACAATACTACACCGTTTTGGTACGCTCCTTTTCTCTCTCTCTCTCTCTCTCTCTCTGTGACACTTATTTGTGTGTAACTGAACTGAATTGCTCCCTCTCTCGTTCTTGTTGCTTCAAATTTCAGGTTACAAGGATTCGAGGCTTTCCACTGCTTCATCTTTATTGCCGGTAATTTTACGCTTTACCCTTAGCCTATGTTTGCTTGCTCAGAAAAAAAAAAAAGAGAATATTAGGATGTGAGTGAAATTGTCAGTGTTAGCGGAAGTTAGACTGTATTGGATTTCTTCATTTTCTTGATAGGAAATAAGCTTTCAATTGTTAGTTGCTTTAATATGAATTGCTTTTCAGTTAGTTACTTATCAAAGAAAAAAAATTATTGAAATGCATTTTTAGAGATTTTGGTTAATTGAGAAGTTCTGTTCTAGAATGATTATGTAGGATCTTTACCAATTCGGCACTAAATTAGATTTCTTGATGAGATCTTGAAGCCTTCATTGATTGATGTTGAAGGGTCGAGGTAATGAAAAAGATTGGATCTTGAATATGTTTTGATGGCTGTTTGGTGTCAAAACAGTGAATGGAACAAGAAACAAAGAATGGTAGACACTACCCTCTTAAAAATAAACTGCTAGATATCAATGTTGTTGATTATAATAAAGCTTTTATATGGTAGCCTATTACTAAACCGTTTCATAGAAGGACTAGAACTGAAACAGGGGGAAGAAACGCTTGAAGCATTGTGGGATGTGAGACGACTATTTTAGACCTTAAACTGTTGTTTTTCATATTTTTGTTTGAGTGGATGTCAGTGTCAGGATTACTTTCTTTTTTCTTTTCTTTTTTTGATAATCTTCTATTAACATTAAACAAGGGAAACATGAGGATAGTCTTCCTTACAAGCAGAGACAAGTTCTGCAGGCAGATTATCATTATTGAAATAAAAAGACATGTTGGAGCGTTTAGCAAGCTTTGCTGCTGTATGAGCCACAGAGTTGCATACCCGCTTAACCCATCGAAAACTAAAACAAAGACAAGAATCAGAGATACTAATAATATTACGAATGATGTTACTTATGGACCAATCAGATGGGAGGTCTCTAGAAATTAAGGGCTCAAAACAAACTTTAGAGTCACCCTCAAAAATGACATGACTCTGTTGCTTGCTAGCAGCAATCCGAACCGCCCATAAGAGTGCAGTAGCTTCGGCTTGGAGAGGGGAGCACTTTTCATGCAATTTAGCCCAAACCTTCATAACCTTACCATCAGAGTCTCTAGCTTGATCTTGATTGAGGGGGAGGTTCCCGTGTAAAGTGGGATAAGCTTGTTAGTTTACTGTTCTCAGCTGCCATCAAGGATTGAAACTCCAAAGATTTGGCTTGAATTTGCCTGCTAGCCTTCAGAATATCGATATTACCTCTGTTATGCAATTTATGATTTCTTAGGCTCCAAATCTCTTCTAGCACGAATACCATGGTAAGAGAAATTGACCATTGAGTTGCAGAGGTGTTTGCTGTCTTAGGTGGGCTCAAAACCAACATGATGATGTCCTCACATGAGGTGAGATTAGCTTCATTTGTTTTAAAACCCCAGCAGGTAGAATGCCAAAGTGCTCAAGCTACTGGACAGGTCACAAACAAATGGCAGCATGATTCAATCTCACTGCCACAGAGAACACAGCTTGGATCACTGACAGTAACTCTGGACATTAGGTTCTCTCTAGTGGGCAGAGCATTAACACTTACTCTCCATAATAGCATTTTATTTCTCTCAGGTGCCTTGAACTTCCATAGCTTTCCCCATGGGACTTCAGGATGGTTATTGTTATTGGCTTGGTTGTTGCAAGTGCGATAGGCAGATTTAACCTAAAAGGCTCCGTTGGAAGTAGGTAACCAGATTAGTTTGTCAGCTCTCAAATTGAAGGGAATTGGGAGTGAGAGGATAGCTTGGGCTGAGGTAGGCTCAAACAATTTTTTTACCAAGCTTGCTCTCCAACTTCGTGATTTGCAATCAATAAGCTGTGAAACCGTCAAAGGCGAGAGAGCATAAATATCTATCCTTGGTTTGGGGATGAAGTTGTGGATCCAAGTGACCCACGGATCCTTCCATATATTGATTGAGACTCCATCACCAATGAGATAACAAGCTCCTTTTACTATGATCTCTTTGGCACCTTCAATGTCTTTCCAGACTGGAGATGCATATTTAGGAGGATCTCCGTGTAGCCAATCATGATTGACTTTATATTTTGCTCTTAGGATTCTCATGCAGAGACTGTCTCTCCTTGATGCTACCATCCAAGCTAATTTTGCTAGGAGGGCTTTGTTGCAATCCTTGGCTTTTTTAAAACCAAGGCCTCCCTTGCACTTAGGTTGACAAAGCTTTTCCCAAGCTTTCCAAGCAACAAACTTACCATCCAAAGCCTTAGGTTTCCACCACAATCGTCTTGCTAAAGCATCAAGCTTGTCACATATTTTGATGGGGATGTTGAAAGAAGACATGGCATAGGTAGGCATGGCTTGTGCAACTGACTTGATTGATCATTTTGATTTTAGAGTTTAATCATGTATGCGTCTAGTACACATTGCCTTCTTTAATAAAATTTGTTATCCAAAAAAAAAAAAACATTTATCTAGCGACTTTGAGAAATGAAAATTTTCCTCTGCCTTTGATGCTATTGTTATTTTCTGTGAAATTTGTTTTATGATTTCGTTGCTTTTGATCCTTCTTTCAGCAATCATGCACTTACACAGGACTTAATCCCCATTGCTTTCCACATAAACGGGCAGTCTTGAGAAATTCAACTAACTGTGAGTAATGTATCTCTATCATATAAGCACACTATAAATATGCTTTGTACCCAAATAAATGATTAATGACTTGCGGCATTTTTTAATTGTTTAAGATTTATGTTGAAAGTTTACTATTGGTGATGTGGCCAATTCTCCATCTCTTTCTTAACCACCTGGATCATGAAATTAGTTCTTGGACTAGAAATCAGTGATATTATCAAAAATTTCCCTTGATATAGTTGAGTGGCTTAAGAGGACAAACATAGCTGACCTCAATTAGTCGGGGTTAAGGATTAATTGAGTTGAGTGATATTAAAAATTACAGTAATGGTTTGTAGAAATAATGATGTGTGGTTTATTTTCTCATTCTTATGTTGTGTGATCATATAACAAGAATATATATTTAATTTCATATGGATGCACTTTCAAGAACTGCCATTTAAGAAAATGTAGCCCCAAGCCCACAATTGTCCTTCCTATTTGTTCCTCTTACAAACTACTCTACTTCGTCACCTGAACAGCAGATTAAAATGTCCACTTTGTTACTTATCCTCGTTAGCTGATTCCCTGGTTTCTGTGCTTTTGCGGGTGGTGGAAATAATCAATGTTGGTCCCAATCCTTGCCAAAAAATGTCTTGAAATTTTCTTTTGTTTTTTATTTTTATTTTTTTGGCTTTAAGTATGACCACATAAAAAGTTGTTGCTCAAATTATACATATATCTTCATGATTTTATAGACAATGTATCAAACTGTTTGTTATTCCTTCTTTTAGTTGATTCCTTATCTAGTGGCCATAATCTTTTAAACTTTTTGATTGTGCTCTTTTTCTTTAACAGCTGCTCAAAGTAGGTATTCATGCGTTCCAAGGAAGGATGGCGGTGTATCGTGGAACTATTTTAAGCCAAAAGAAGAGTTGAATAGAACTTATTCTAATAATAAAGTCTACAATCAAAATAGATTATCCAGATACATAGTTGTAAGATCTGAACTTGCTGAAACAGGGTACCCTGATGCCAGCTACTCATTATCAGGTTTTTCTTTTCTGCCTTTTTCAGACACTCTCCATCTTTATATTCAAGCTTATAGCCTAATCCGTTTCCTTTTAAAATCTCTGAAGTGCAGAACCTAAGTTGAGCTCAAAAGTTAGAGGAATATGTTTTTATGTTGTCACTGCTTTCACTGCCATCTTTCTGTTTCTGCTGATGCTGTTGGTACATCCATTTGTACTCTTGTTTGATCGATACCGAAGAAAAGCTCAGCATTTCATTGCCAAAATTTGGGCAACTTTAACTGTCATTCCATTTATAAAATTTAAGTATGAGGGATTGGAGAATCTGCCTCCTCCTGATATTCCTGCTGTATATGTTTCCAACCACCAGAGCTTTTTAGACATCTATACTCTTCTCACTCTTGGAAGGAGCTTTAAGTTCATCAGCAAGACTTCAATATTCCTTTATCCCATTATTGGGTGGGCCATGTTTTTGTTGGGTGTCATCCCTTTGAAGCGCATGGACAGCAGAAGCCAGTTGGTAGTTCCTTTACTCTTTCACATTGTTTCTCATTGCAGTTGTCTTCATTTGGCATGTCTAGGTTAGATGGAAATGTACCACAACTGTTTTATCACAATTTTTTTTCTTCATCTGGGTAAACTTAGTCTTGCTCTGAAACTATAGATTTGAATTTTGGGATTTTTCTCATATAGGACTGCCTTAAGCGATGCATGGATCTTACAAAGAAGGGGGCCTCTGTATTTTTCTTCCCTGAGGGAACACGGAGTAAAGATGGAAAATTGGGTACTTTCAAGGTGAGTTCACGTCAGGAATCTTTTGGGACTGATTTGATATGGTCATATAGGGAAACGAGAACTGGAAACTCACCTGCAGTGTCTAGTTGCTGAGGATCATGAACAAAAACGAAGAAAAAAAATTGATTCTTTCATTTTCTCTACAACCAAAATAGAGGATAGGTTAGAGTCCTATCATATTTATAACGCATGTGTACTTTGACATGCTTTCGTACTTTTTCTTGCTGCATATAAAAGAGTCACCCCCATGGCAGTTCCAAGTTGAAGTAAACAATCTCTAGATAATTTCAATTTATGCAGTAATTATTTCCTATTTGGCTCCAGTCTGCTCCTCCTCTCTCAATTTGCATTACTTTCAATTTTTTTTTATAAAACCTATGCTTGAGGGGAGATTCAGGAGTTCTATTAGAACCCTATTGTTTTCTCTGAAATTTATTATTATTATTATTTTTTTTTTATGGTGATATGTAGAAAGGTGCATTCAGTGTTGCGGCAAAAACCAAAGTGCCAGTAGTACCTATTACCCTTAAGGGAACTGGCAAAATCATGCCTGCAGGAATGGAGGGCATCTTAAATTTAGGTTCTGTCGAAGTTGTTATTCATAAGCCTATAGAAGGAAGTGATCCAGAAGAACTATGCAAAAAGGCTAGAAAAACAATTGCAGATGAGCTCAATCACCAATGACAAGATATCTGCAACAAGTTCTGTTTGATGTACACAGCATGATACTTAATCCTTTAATGTGGATGGAAGAAATTTATAGTGGAAGGTATAATTCACTTGTCCTTGCTTCTTCTTCTTCTTCTTTTTTCATTCTTTCCTAGTCACCGTGTCAGTATGTGAAAAGTAAGGCGACTTTTATTGCCAATTAATATGCTTGTCTCACTCTGGGTTGCAATCTGTTATCTTGTACATATTTAGACTTATAGCTTTCTTTTGTAAAGACTTCTGTAATCAAAGTGAGAGTATCGAAGTTTTCATCTCTTACCAAAACAAACATTTTCTCAGCTTTATAGATTGGTCCCTTGTTTCCTGAAGTTTACTTCCCAATCAATGCATAATTCTTTTAATATAGGTGCTCAATATGTTCCTTGATTCTTGTAATTTTTGTACTTGAATTGGTGACCCCTTGTACACTCCCTGTGTACTAGGGTGTCCCTTTTTTGATATCAATAGAACTTATTACTTATCAAAATATATATATATATATATGTACTCAATATGGGTGATGCTGTGCAGGCTGTGTAATTCTGAAGCAGCGTCATTTGACTCTAGTTTGAACTGCTTGTGGCTGTAACTTGTAATAGCTCTTAGCTTTGCCTGTCAATTAAGGCATTTTGAGGTAGTTTTGGGAGATGTTTGATACAATTGTTGAGCTCATAACTGGGATTTTTTCTACAATATTAGTTCGGGCATTTTGAGGTGGTTTTTCAGAGCTATCAGATACATTTCTTGAAGGTTGGGTGGTCTTTATGCAGTGTCAATGGCTACTATCTGCAATCGCCTATGTAATGACTTTCATTACATGGTCAGTCACATCCACTCACTAAATTGGTAGACAGGCCATATATCACTAACAAATTTGTCGTGGTGCCTGAACTGTACTGGCATTGTTTTTCATGTAGTGAATGATTATCTCATTATAATTACATATGCCTGTACATTTTGCCTTTCTGGCCGATTCTGTGCCCTTGCTGATAGTCCATATTGACTCCATAACTTATTGCATAGTTCCTCATCATATTGCTGAGGACACATTGTTTAACAATTCTGTTTTCCAAGTAAAGAAAGACAAAATTTTAAAACTATCCTCGACTAGTAAATAAAAAAGTATTGACTTTTTAATTAAAATAAAAGATATGATAAAAATAAATAAATAAATAAAAGATCGATTTTTTATTCCAAAGAGTATTATATTTTGACATCAACATGATTTAGAAACAAAAAATTTCGTAACTTGATTGATGGAGTAATTGAATGATTGAATGAGAGATCATGTGGAGGATGAAGAACATGTGAATGTGATTATTCAAAGATAAGAAAGAATATTTCATTTTCAGTTCACACGATGCAAGATGTGGAAAAAAAGGGAGGTAGAAATGTATGTGTTGTGAACACAAGTGGTGCCTGCACTGCACCAAATATGGAATATGGATAGGATATCCATCTCGAGGATGATGGATTGGACAGCTGGGAGATGGGGTCTGGTAAACCTAGTCTATTAGGTGTCACGGGCCTCACGGTTGTCTTCCTTTATATCTGTGATAATAAAAATAATAAAAAATAAAAAGATAAAATATTATTTTGGTCCTAAAATATTATCAAAATTTTATTTTTAATCTTTATATTTAAAAAAAATTATTTTTTCACCTCTCAATTATTGAAAAGTTCTTTTTTCACCTATAAACTATTAAAAATGTTTTACTTTATATGTTTGAACTTTACCAAAAGTTTAATTTTCATCTCAAAACTATTAAAAAAATGTTATCTTTTCATTATTATTTTGTCTTTAAAGTATTTTTAAAAAAATTTACAAATTTTAAGGGAAAATAGATTTTTTTTTTTAATTTAGAGATAAAAAAAACTTTTAGTAAAGTTTAGAAACTAAAATAATATTTTACTCAATATATATATATATATATACTTATGCATATGAAAAATGAAATCAAGTGAAATAATGAACAAGCCACTAATTCAATTTCAACTTTCAGCCCGTTGACTTGGTCAATATCTTTCGTGAATAGAACTTAAGTTTAAATACTAAAGATTTGTTTGGATATTATTTATTTTGATAAAAACTGAAAATTAGAAATATTGTAGTAAAATAATTTTTAAATGTATGAATAGTGCCGTGAGACTCATTTTTAATGAAAGTTTTGTTGGAAAAAAAGTTTGTGGATCCCGTGTACTGTGCACGGGACCCAATGGAAAAGCACGTTGCAACTAAAACACGCTTCTCCCAAAAAAAAGAAAAAAAAAAGAAAGAGGAACGCAAAACGCAGACGCTGAGCTGTAAACACAATCAAAACACGTATTAAGTTCTTTTCATTGACCTCATCACTTATTATCAAGGGGGGAAAAATCCCGTTATATGTGTGTGTGTGTGTGTTTGTTCATAATCAATTGATGGTTATGGGTCCAAACTCAAGTCAAGAAAGAAACTGACATATTTGTGATTTATAAATTAGGCTTTTTAATGGGGTGGCTCTTTTCTTTTTCTTTTTTTATCGAAAGACAAAAAAAAAAAATCAAAACCAAAACCAAAAAATAAATAAATAAATAAAAAGAAGAAGAAGAAGAAGAAGAAAATCCTCTTACTCTCCTGGGAAAAAAAAAGATGGACAAAAATTCCTCAAATAGTGTTGAATTTTTTATAGCAAAAAGTATTATTTAGTTGTCATTTTATGTTTGAAAGTAGATTTTATGTGTCAAGAGCTTTTAAGTGTTTTCAACAAAAATATCCAAAGTTTGGATTGCCCCTCCTCTAATTATTAAATTATTAAAATTAAAAAAAAAAAAAAGTAGACTTTATATGCACATTAAGTGAGTAATTAGAGAAATTCTCAACAACAACAAAAAAGAAAAAAAAAAAGTGAGTAATTAAGGGTGAAACTTTTTTTTGGAGAAGAAATTAAGGGTGAAGCTGATATGTGTTTGCTAGAGTAAGTTTATGGTAACTTGGATGTTTCTAGGCAACAATACTCATCTTGAGGTTACCAATATACATATTGTATAATACTAACGTAAAAAAAGATGGGTTTTCAAAAGTTTAACATTATAGGAAGGAGAGAGGAAAAAAACCAATGCTTTCATTTTACTATTATTATCAGTTTTTTTTTTTTTTTTTTTTATAGTTATGATACATGTTTAAATATAAATTAATAAATAAAAACTAAATCAAACCATTTATTTATAGAATATCAAACATAATGCATAGAAAGAAAGTCAACAAAAATCAATAAATAAATAAATAAACTTCCGTTTTCTTAATTTTATAAGCAAATTGATGCCTCTAAATTTAAAAGAAATTATAATAGGATCATTTAGACTTAGTGTCATGTAATTTAGAAGAGAAAATTTTACGATTTGCTTCTATCGACATCAAACAATAATTTTATCAATAGAAAATCAAAAGGTATTCCGTAAATTCTCGATAGATCTCTCATCTAACAGTGTTGCAAGAGTATTTAATTTTAATTTAGTTATCGACACAATTTTCTTTTTCACAATTTATTGAGATGATATATTGTGTGGGGCTATAAACAAGTCGAGCTGATTCAATATTAAAAGTTCAGACTTGTTCATTCAATTTTATTTTGAACACAAGTCAAGCTTGAGTTTATCACCAAACAGTATTACTATTCAAACTTAATTTATTTTATTGTCAAACAAGCTTGAACTTGTTCACAAACTACTTGATTGAAGTATTTATTTTTTATATTATTAAAATTATGATTAAAATTTTTTATTCCTTCTCAAATCAATGAATTTATGCTACAAATGGACTAATTATACTATCTATAAACTAGAAATAATAATTTGATATTATATAAACCTATTTACAAATTTACACAATCCAATTTCAAGTCTATATAATTATATTTTTAAATGAGTATTGTAGGGATAAGGGCCCAAAATCATATGTTGGGCCTTGAGCTTTATCCAAGAACATTTACAAGTCCAAGGAGTGATAAATAGTTATGAGGGATTTCAGTTTAGAGTCTCATGGATAAGAAATGAGTGAAAGGCGGTCCAAGGAGGAATTCCTCCTCGGTTATGATAGATATCGCTTAGATGTGTATTCCAACGATGAAAGTAGTATTCATAGAAGCCCTAGTGATATGAACGTGGCTCATGAACATATGAAAAGCTGCTACAACCGCATTAAATACACTGCAGCTACTTTTTTGGCCGTATTTATGTGAAGAAGATCCCTGAACAGTGTTGTCTTAGCTACCACTACTCACAGAAAGCCAAATAAGGTATCTGATAGGACGAGCACTCAAGTAAGGGCTCAAATGATCAACAAATGTAGGATCAAGATGATTCAAGGGGAGCTATATAATATAAAAGACCCTCCATGAGGAAGGGATCGGAAAAATAGAGAAATAATACTGTAGCAATCAAAGTTATACATGTAATGAATTTAATTGATTCATATAGAGTTTTACCTCCTCGAATAGGGAAATTCAGTCAGTTTTATGTTCCTTGTACTTGCTTGATCATCTCCTGAATCCATACTAGTCATTGTCAAATTCATTAGGGCCGAGTTATTTGACCCACTCTCTACAAATTTATTGTATTAAGCTCATCGGGCCAACATACCTTACATTTTGGGCTTGAGCTGCAAAACGTGACCCTACAAGTATAAAATATAATTATATATAGTTAATTGAACCTCAATGTTTTTGAACATTTATTATGCTTAAGCTTGACTTCTTTAATAGTTGAGTCTAAACTTAAATATAAACGTGACTTGTTTTCTAAACAAAAGAGCATAAATAAGTAAATTTCAAACCAACAACTTACCTTTCTTTTGTGTGAGACCAAAGTTTTTCCCAAAAGTAAGACAAGACAATATATTTGCATCCAGTCCCCCAGCTTTTCAAGCAAAAAGTCACGGAAGGTATTTTATCTTGTTCAAAAGTCCTTGAAAAATTCTATTACAAAGGTTTCTAAAAAGTGTGGCTTTTGTGTGTTTTATTTTCTAGTATCCGATCAACAAGTCTTCAAGTGGGGCTGATCTATTCAAATATTTTTTTTTAATAATTATTTTATTTGGTATGCAGAATAGACCATTATGTATAAAACCTGAGAAATTCCCGAAAACAAATAAAATCAAAGGGAATAACCATAAGATAGATTTTTAGAATACAATTTTCATACATAAGTCCTTTACATGTTAAAAACCCATCTTTCATTTTTTTTTTAAAAAGTTAAATTACTAATTAGATTCTCTTATTGTTAAATAAATTTCAATTTAATTGTTCAACTATTAATGTTGTCTAATTTAGCTCCTCAACTTTCAAAATTAAGTAAATTTGACCTTCTCTCTTTTTTAAAATTTAACAAAATTAGCTGATTTGATAAAAGAAGCACGTGTTAAAAGATTATTATGAATAGGGTGGTCCAGACTCATCCAAAGACTCGATCCACCCAAAGAAACTGACCGGATCTGATCCAACACTGGCCGACCCGACTACTCCGACGGTTGGCGACAGGTCTTCACCACCATAAACCAACTCCGGCAAGTCAGTTTCAATTTCCCTCCCCCAAAACCTGAAAAACCTGAACCGACTGACAAAAACCCAGATTCTAGCAAAAAGCCTAGATTCCGGCTATAATTTTCTAATCTTGGCAAAAACACCTAGATTCCGGCAATATTTCACGTAGATCTGATGAGATTTTAATCAGATTTAACAAAATATCATCGAATCTGGTGAGATTTTCGCTGGATCTAGCGAAATCTCAGAGAATCCAATGAGATTTTCGCCAGATCTGCTTTTTTTCACCGTTTTCTCAAATCTATGACGCTGACCGACCCGTCTACCACCCGTTAAAGGTTTGATCCGCCCGACTTGACTACTCTGGCGGTCTGCGGCAAGTGAGATTTTCTACCACCCGATTTCGTTGGGCAAATTCTGGGTTGGGCACAAACCCGACCCAACCCGAACTAACCCGTGGACAACCCTAATTATGAAAATGTAAAAAATTCACAATCAAATTAGTTTCAACTATTAACTCAATTTAAATTTATATGAAGAATAACCCATAGATAATGTCTTTTTTTTTTTTTTTTTTTAATACAAGATAGAAATTATACTCTAAGATAATATAAGTGTATATGTGTATGCAACTTTATGCCTTTCTGGCCCATTCTGTGCCCTTGCTGATAGTCCATATTGACTCCATAACTTATTGCATAGTTCCTCATCATATTGCCGAGGACACATTGTTTAACAATTCTGTTTTCCAAGTAAAGAAAGACAAAATTTTAAAACTATCCTCGACTAGTAAATAAAAAAGTATTGACTTTTTAATTAAAATAAAAGATATGATAAAAATAAATAAATAAATAAAAGATCGAATTTTTATTCCAAAGAGTATTATATTTTGACATCAACATGATATAGAAACAAAAAATTTCGTAACTTGATTGATGGAGTAATTGAATGATTGAATGAGAGATCATGTGGAGGATGAAGAACATGTGAATGTGATTATTCAAAGATAAGAAAGAATATTTCATTTTCAGTTCACACGATGCAAGATGTGGAAAAAAAAGGAGGTAGAAATATATGTGTTGTGAACACAAGTGGTGCCTGCACTGCACCAAATATGGAATATGGATAGGATATCCATCTCGAGGATGATGGATTGGACAGCTGGGAGATGGGGTCTGGTAAACCTAGTCTATTAGGTGTCACGGACCTCACGGTTGTCTTCCTTTATATCTGTGATAATAAAAATAATAAAAAATAAAATATTATTTTGGTCCTAAAATATTATCAAAATTTTATTTTTAATCTTTATATTTAAAAAAATTATTTTTTCACCCCTCAATTATTGAAAAATTCTTTTTTCACCTATAAACTATTAAAAATGTTTTACTTTATATGCTTGAACTTTACCAAAAGTTTAATTTTCATCTCAAAACTATTAAAAAAATGTTATCTTTTCATTATTATTTTGTCTTTAAACTATTTTTAAAAAAATTTACAAATTTTAAGGGAAAATAGATTTTTTTTGTTTAATTTAGAGATAAAAAAAACTTTTAGTAAAGTTTAGAAACTAAAATAGTATTTTACTCAATATATATATATATATATTATGCATATGAAAAATGAAATCAAGTGAAATAATGAACAAGTCACTAATTCAATTTCAACTTTCAGCCGTTGACTTGGTCAATATCTTTCGTGAACAGAACTTAAGTTTAAATACTAAAGATCCATTTGGATAATATATATTTTGATAAAAACTGAAAATTAAAAATACTGTAGTAAAATAATTTTTAAATATGTGAATAGTGCTATGAGACTCATTTTTAATGAAAGTTTTGTTGGAAAAAAAGTTTGTGGATCCCGTGAACTGTGCACGAGACCCACTGGAAAAGCACGTTGCAGCTAAAACACGCTTCTCCCAAAAAGAAAAAAAAAAGAAGAAGAGAGAAACGCAAAACGCAGACGCTGAGCTGTAAACGCAATCCAAACGCGTATTAAGTTCTTTTCATTGACCTCATCACTTATTATCAAGGGGGGAAAAATCACGTTATATGTGTGTGTGTGTGTGTTTGTTCATAATCAATTGATGGTTATGGGTCCAAACTCAAGTCAAGAAAGAAACTGACATATTTGTTATTTATAAATTAGGCTTTTTAATGGGGTGGCTCTTTTCTTTTTCTTTTTTTATCTAAAGACAAAAAAATCAAAATCAAAACCAAAAAATAAACAAATAAAGAAGAAGAAGATCCTCTTAAACCAAACCAAAAAAGAAATAAATAAAGAAGAAGAAGAAGAAGAAGAAAATCCTCTTACTCTCCTGGGAAAAAAAAAAGATGGACAAAAATTCCTCAAATAGTGTTGAATTTTTTATAGCAAAAAGTATTATTTAGTTGTCATTTTATGTTTGAAAGTAGATTTTATGTGTCAAGAGCTTTTAAGTGTTTCCAACAAAAATATCCAAAGTTTGGATCGCCCCTCCTCTAATTATCGAATTATTAAAATTTAAAAAAAAAAAAGTAGACTTTATATGCACATTAAGTGAGTAATTAGAGAAATTCTCAACAAAAAAAAAAAGAAAAAAAAAGTGAGTAATTAAGGGTGAAACTTTTTTTTGGAGAAGAAATTAAGGGTGAAGCTGATATGTGTTTGCTAGAGTAAGTTTATGGTAACTTGGATGTTTCTAGGCAACAATACTCATCTTGAGGTTACCAATGTACATATTGTATAATACTAACGTAAAAAAGATGGGTTTTCAAAAGTTTAACATTATAGGAAGGAGAGAGGAAAAAAACCAATGCTTTCATTTTACTATTATTATCATTTTTTTTTTTTTTTTTTTTTAAGTTATGATACATGTTTAAATATAAATTAATAAATCAAAACTAAATCAAATCATTTATTTAAAGAATATTAAACATAATGCATAGAAAGAAAGTCAACAAAAATAAATAAATAAATAAATAAACTTCCGTTTTCTTAATTTTATAAGCAAATTGATGCCTCTAAATTTAAAAGAAATTATAATAGGATCATTTAGACTTAGTGTCATGTAATTTAGAAGAGAAAATTTTACCATTTGCTTCTATCGACATCAAACAATAATATTATCAATTGAAAATCAAAAGGTATTCCGTACATTCTCGATAGATCTCTCATCTAACAGTGTTGCAAGAGTATTTAATTTAAATTTAGTTATCGACACAATTTTCTTTTTCACAATTTATTGAGATGATATATTGTGTGGGGCTATAAACAAGTCGAACTGATTCAATATTAAAAATTCAGGCTTGTTCATTCAATTTTATTTTGAACACAAGTCAAGCTTGAGTTTATCACCAAACAGTATTACTATTCAAACTTAATTTATTTTATTGTCAAACAAGTTTGAACTTGTTCGCAAACTACTTGATTGACTTATTTATTTTTTATGTTATTAAAATTATGATTAAAATTTTTTATTCCTTCGCAAATCAATGAATTTATACTACAAATGGACTAATTATATTATCTATAAACTAGAAATAATAATTTGATATTATATAAACCTATTTACAAATTTACACAATCCAATTTCAAGTCTATATAATTATATTTTTAAATGAGTATTGTAGGGATAAGGGCCCAAAATCATATGTTGGGCCTTAGGCTTTATCCGAGAACATTTACAAGTCCGAGGAGTGATAAATAGTTACGAGGGATTCCAGTTTAGAGTCTCATAGATAAGAAATGACTGGAAGGCGGTTCGAGGAGGAATTCCTCCTCAGGTATGATAGATATCGCTCAGATGTGTATTCCAACGATGAAAGTAGCTTTCATAGAAGCCCCAGTGATAGGAACGTGCCTCATAAACATATGAAAAGCTGCTACAACCGCATTAAATGCAGTGCAGCTACTTTTCTGGCCGCATTTATGTGAAGAAGATCCCTGAACAATGCTGTTTTAACTACCACTACTCACAGAAAGCCAAATAGGGTATCTGATGGGATGAGCACTCAAGTAAGGGCTCAAATGATCAACAAATGTAAGATCAAGATGATTCAAGGGGAGTTATATAATGTAAGAGACCCTCCATGAGGAAGGGATCGGAAAAAATAGAGAAAGAATACTGTAGCAATCAAAGTTATACCTGTAATCAGTTTAATTGATTCATATAGAGTTTTACCTCCTCGGACAGGGAAATTTAGTCAGTTCTATGTTCCTTGTTCTTGCTTGATCATCTCCTGAATCCATACTAGCCGTTGTCAAATTTATTAGGGCTGAGTTATTTGACCCACTCTCTATAAATTTATTGTATTGGGCTCGCCGAGCCAACATACCTTACATTTTGGACTTGAGCTGCAAAACGTGACCCTACAAGTATAAAATATAATTATATATAGTTAATTGAACCTCAATGTTTTTGAATATTTATTATGCTTTAGCTTGACTTATTTAATAGTTGAGTATAAACTTAAATATAAACGTGACTTGTTTTCTAAACAAATGAGCGTAAATAAGTAAATTTCAAACCAACAACTTACCTTTCTTTTGTGTGAGACCAAAGTTTTTCCCAAAAGTAAGACAAGACAATATATTTGCATCCAGTCCCCCAGCTTTTCAAGCAAAAAGTCACGGAAGGTATTTTATCTTGTTCAAAAGTCCTTGAAAAATTCTATTACAAAGGTTTCTAAAAAGTGTGGCTTTTGTGTGTTTTATTTTCTAGTATCCGATCAACAAGTCTTCAAGTGGGGCTGATCTATTCAAATATTTTTTTTTAATAATTATTTTATTTGGTATGCAGAATAGACCATTATGTATAAAACCTGAGAAATTCCCGAAAACAAATAAAATCAAAGGGAATAACCATAAGATAGATTTTTAGAATACAATTTTCATACATAAGTCCTTTACATGTTAAAAACCCATCTTTCATTTTTTTAAAAAGTTAAATTACTAATTAGATTCTCTTAGTGTTAAATAAATTTCAATTTAATTGTTCAACTATTAATGTTGTCTAATTTAGCTCCTCAACTTTCAAAATTAAGTAAATTTGACCTTCTTTCTTTTTTAAAATTTAACAAAATTAGTTGATTTGATAAAAGAAGCACGTGTTAAAAGATTATTATGAATAGGGTGGTCCAGACTCATCCGAAGACTTGATCCACCCGAAGAAACTGGCTGGATCTGATCCAACACCGGCCGACTCGACTACTCCGACGGTCGGCGACAAGTCTTCACCACCATAAACCAACTCCGGTAAGTAAGTTTCAATTTCCCTCCCCCAAAACCTGAAAAACCTGAATCGACTGACAAAAACCCAGATTCTAGCAAATAGCCTAGATTCCGGCGATAATTTTCTAATCTTGGCAAAAAAAACCTAGATTCCGGCAATATTTCACGTAGATCTGATGCGATTTTAATCGGATTTGACAAAATATCATCGAATCTGGTGAGATTTTCACTGGATCTAGCGAAATCTCAGAGAATCCAATGAGATTTTCGCCAGATCTGTTTTTTTTTTTTCACTGTTTTCTCAAATCTATGATGCTGACCGACCCGTCTGCCACCCGTTAAAGGTTTGATCCGCCCGACTTGACTACTCTAGCGGTCTGCGACAGGTGAGATTTTCTACCACCCAATTTCGTTGGGCAGATTCTGGGTTGGGCACAAACTCGACCCAACCCAAACTAACCCGTGGACAACCCTAATTATGAAAATGTAAAAAATTCACAATCAAATTAGTTTCAACTATTAAGTCAATTTAAATTTATATGAAGAATAACCCATAGATAATGTCTTCTTTTTTTTTTTTTTTTATTAGTTGGAAATACTAAAAAGTGTCAACTGTCAATTGAGTTATGAGGTTTTTAGCAATACATTGATAGTTGAATAATTTCTTTTTTAAAATTCAATAGTTGGGGATGGATGGATTTAAACCATGTATGTTTTAGTTAGAAATACCAATAAGTACTAGTAAAAATACAAAACTCTTAATAGTTGGAAAAGAGAAGACCAAATTTGAACAATTGCTTATCTGGTTTCTTGTTTCGGATCGCTTCGAACTTTGCTTCGGAACACAATTTTCACAGATTAACTAATGATATGATACGGAATTTATAATACTAGAGAAGACCAGACTTGAGCTTGGATGTCTCCATTAGAAATGAAAAAAAAAAAAAAAATCAAAATCATTATCATTGAAGTACAAGAATTTTCAAACTGTCCAAATAATTCAATTCTGACTTCCACACAGACTTGGTCAAAAAAATTTGCAAACATTTGAGTGTTAAACAAAAAAAAGGTCAAAATGGTCTATAACTCGAACTCGAACCCGTAGCCACGTCAGATACATACATACATATACACCACGGGCAGACACCAAACAGCGGGCACACATAGGGGCAGTTACAGTAATTTCATATATTTTCCTACAAAATCCTTAATAGTACAGTACACTTTCCAAGAATCTTTCTTTCCTCACTATTTTTTTATTCTTATTTTTTTGTCTCTGGCTTTGGTAAAAATATATTTCCCACTTGTTTAGTACTTTGTTCTTGTCTATCTATCTTTCTCTCTGTTTGTCAGCCAAACTTTCTTGGTTTTTCACCTCAGACTCAGCAGACATGAGCTAAGGAATACCCTCTACAGATTCTCAGTATGTTCTCTTTTATATATTTATGTATATGTGTATATGCATGTGTTGATTTAAATATATATATATATAGATATATAAAGTTTTTGTGAAGGGAAAGTTGTTTCGGGTTTTGATTTTAGTTTTGATTGGATTTTTGAGCTATTTTTTGGAATCTGGAGGTATGAACGGGTTTACTGTTAACCTTAAATTCGTGCTTCTTCGGTTATAACTCATAATCTATCATATTGGTCATGCTTTTCTTTTAAAAAAAATATAAATATATGAAATTTAGTGGTCAACGGTGGAGATGGAAGATTTGGAGTATTGGGTTTTGCTTTTTATGGATTGTAGAAGCAAAAGAATAAGGCTTTTGCGAGTGTTTTAGTTTTAGATTTAGTTACATGGAGGACTTTTGGATACTCAAGGAATTGAGGAAATTTGTGTGTGGATTTGTTGGAAATTATTTAAGCTAATGTTAAGATTTTGACTTTAAGTTGATAAGGCAGTTGAAGAGGATGCAATTTTGGAATTTGAATTGGAGGGCATCTCTTGAACAATAATGGGAATTAGTAAAAATGGTTTTGGGCTTTAGATGAGTGCACTACTATAAATAGTAAATCCATCTGAGGGTTTGAGGTATAGGTTTCACTTTGATGGACAATTGGAAGTTTGGAACTACTTCTTGATGATGTGAAGCGCCACCAAATGCAAAAATTTGGAATGGTAAAAATGAGGAGAATATCTGTCATAACCATTTGGTGAAACAAAGAGTGCCGAGGTGATAGATAGAAGGGTTTTTGCTGACAAGTGAGATTGACCAAGGCTGATTGAGGTGTGTTTGATGATTCTTTTTCTCATTAGTCTTGCAGTTTATTTTAATTGTTTTTAGTTAACCCATCATTGGTAAATGACTTTTTTATTAAAATTTGATAGGTATGCTTCTTATTGCAATGAGAGAATTTAGAACTATCATGAGTAATTTCTAGTAGCACTGCAGTCTTGTACAGACAACATCTGATCCTTGTTTATCCAGGTCACAAATTGTCAAAACTCTTAAGCATGTTTAGGTAGTGTCCTTGTTGATGGACTAGGTCTGTGGGAACAAAGTTAGTCATATAAAGTAATTCCCTTGTAGAACTTGTTATGCATAATTAATGGATTGCCTCCAGTGGTCTTAATCTGTGCCCATAAGATTTTCATAATCATGGGCTTATTGGCTTGAAGATAGAGGTAGAAGTACGAATATTTTTATCAACTTCATAGGAAAACTAACTTTGTTAGAAATGAAAAGTTTTGTTCTATTGGATGAGGAGAATGATTTGAAGGAAGGGATGTACATTTTTATGAGAATCTTTATACAGTCACGGTATGTAGCTCCTTCATTTATTTGTTGTTTTAGGGTTATTAGAGAGGCTAGTTGGAGAGAAGAAGTGTTTAGGGGCACTTAGACATCTCATCACAAATATATCATCTGGTCTAGACAGGTTTGCCATTGGTTTCCTTGAAATTGCTAGCAAGTGGTGAAGAATGTTGTCACATAATTTTTTTTTTTGGGGAAAATTTTGATTGCTGCTTTTGCTGCTCGTGTTGAAGAAAGTGATGCTTTGTACATATAAGGTTTTGGTCCATTGTCTTGGTGGAAAATGTATCAAACTTTTGATTAATATGCTGGCTAGTTGGTTGAGAAGGATGGTGTGGTAAGCTGGTGTCTTAAAATGCCTTGTTGAGGGACAAAATTTATTACAAATAATTATACAATAGCAAGATTCATCTGAGACTGTAGGGATAATTTGTAAATTGGACAGAAAGTGTGTGATCATGTTAATTGGGACTATTTAATTAAGATTCTTAGACAAGTTTTGGTTTGGTTAGAAATAGAGGAACTGGGTTTTGGCTTTTTTACTAGCTAGGTAGTTGACTCCTTTTAATGGCAATGTGTAATAACTAGTATCATGTTTGTGATTTATGTAACTTGATGCTTTTAGTTGATACGGCACTTTATCAATCACAGAGGGAGCATGGACTTTTGAGAAAACTATACACACACAGGATTCTTTTTTTTTTTTTTTTTTTTTAGCACACACAGAGGATTCTTGAGTGCATGGTTGGACCTTGACGTGCTTCTAGTGTCATGATCCCTTGGTTGCTTGGTGTAGACCTTGTGAGGTTGCCCAAGCACCTAGGTTGATTTGATTAATTTGACTCCAATTGGTTTGCATTTTATTTCTTTGGTTGCAGGTGGTTTTATGTATTCAGTTGTAAAGAATGATGGACTGCGGTTACAAGTCACAATACATGGGTGGCCAACGAGAGAAGTTTGTAAGGTACACAAAAATAGTTGTTTGCACTATCATGGCTCTGAATTTATGAAGGAGGAGAAAGTTAAACTGTTTATATGTTTATATACTTGTACTTGTTGGTTTGGTGTTTGTGTGTGTGTGTGTGTATTTTTTTGGGGGGGGGGGGGGATATAAACTGCATATGACAGTATAGCAATCATATATGTTTATATACTTGTACTTGTTGGTTTGGTGTTTGTGTGTGTGTGTGTGTATTTTTTTGGGGGGGGGGGGGGATATAAACTGCATATGACAGTATAGCAATCACACGTGGCTTTAAAGGGCAGTTTCACTTTTAATGGCTGTTTTACATGAATATGAGTTGCTTAGTCATCTAGAGTCCCCAGAATCTGATAATATGAGAGTGACGTCTGAGTTCATTTGACAAACTATGTGAACAATTACTCAATTTTCACAGTTCATGGGATGAAGGGAAAGCTTTGAGTTTTGATGTAGCTTAAAACTTCAAATTTTGTTTTCATTTCTATACTTTTCAATTTAAAAAAAAATAAAAAAGTAAGAACGTTGACCAAGACCATTTTCAGTTTCATTATGCAACTTTGATAGTCACAATATATATATATATATGTGTAGATTTGATAGGTAAGTTACACACTCAATCATTGAGTTGTAAACCCACGGCCTCACCCTCCATCCCATTATTATGGGAGAAGGAAGTGCCAGTTGAGCTATAGCTCATTGGCTTCACTTTCACTATTTTCGATATACTGCACTGAAAAGGTCTTAGATATTTCTTGAGCCATGCAACAGATTGTAATTGATGTCAAAAGTAGGGTTATGTCCTCTCCTCCAACACTACCCTTCTCTACCTTCCTCTATTTATCATGATGAAAATTTAAGGCTGATGCTAGTTGTGTATGAACTTAATTTTTTACTGCTACAATAAAGCATCTTATTTGCATGGCGGTGCTATTTATATTTTCTAGGTTGGATGACTTGGATTCTAGAATATCATCATCTTCTGATACTGGCTTGAATAAATGTGGATTTAATGTCGAGGGATTTAGCCGCACAGCTCATGCAAGAGATGGAACATCTAGATCTTTTAAGAGAGGAATGAAAAAAGGATCTGAAGGACTTAAATCAATTGGTCGATCACTTAGATTTGGGGTTTCTCGGGCAGTGTTTCCAGAAGATCTTAAAGCTTCAGAGAAGAAGATATTTGATCCTCAAGACAAATTCCTCCTCTTGTGGAATAGACTTTCTGTTGTATCATGTATTTTGGCAGTGTCTGTGGACCCTCTCTTTTATTATCTTCCAGTCATTAATCAAACATCAGTTTGCATTGATTTAGATCGAAAGTTAGCAATCACAGTGACTACATTGCGGACGATTGTTGATGCTTTTTATCTCATTCACATGGCTCTCCAATTCCGAATTGCTTACATTGCCCCATCATCTCGGGTTTTTGGACGAGGTGAACTTGTGATAGACGCTGCAAAAATAGCCAGGCGATATTTGCGGGGATATTTCATCGTTGATTTTCTTTCTGTGCTACCCCTACCACAGGTTAAAATGTTTATACTGCTCTTAATCCATTTCTTAATTAACTGAGCTGCCTGCTTCCACCTCATTAATATACTTCTGTCTCTTAACTTTGTGCTCATTTTTCATCTATGTTTTATATGCTGTTGACATCTTACAATTGCTATGCCATAGATATGAAAAACAGTTGCACTGACTATTGTTTCTTTATGATCTCCATGTCAATTGTTGAAAACAGAATGATTTTTATATGGAAATCTTTGCTTTTTCCTTGTAAAATCTTGTTTAAATCTTTTTTTTTTTAAAGCTTGCTACAATGGTTGAGTTTTGCATTTGTATTCGGCTTATTTTCTAGTTAGGCATCTAACATGGTATCACTTATTAGAGCCCGCTTTGTTCGTTTGTTCTTCAACTCCATCACTAGGTCCTTTTGTCATTGTTTCAGACTCAGTTGGGCCCATTTATCTGTCTTCTGCTTCATTCTGTTTTGTTGGGCCAGCGGGTGTCTGAGGTGTTAAGAGAACCCATATTGGTTGGGTATCTTATTTTATAATGGTTCACTGCTAGTTGGGCCTTTCCACTTAATGGGTTAAACTTTTGGGTTGGATAGTCTCTCAAACATATGGAGATTCTCATTTTAATCATTAATTATAAAGTGGTAAAATGCATATTTACGATTTGCTACCTTAAGATTTGCAAAAATAGATATTTGTAGTCCTGAAAAGTGTGTTGGCATTGTAATACCCCACTTGCAGATTTTCTGGAGTTAATGGAACATCTAAACTAAATTTTTGTTATCATTTCTTGAAATTGTGCAGATTGTGGTTTGGAGATTTCTTCATGGTTCAAATGGTCCAGATGCACTGGCTACAAAACAGGCCTTGTTTTTCATTGTCTTGCTTCAATATTTTCCCAGATTTCATCGAATCATACCTTTAACTTCGGAACTGAAAAGGACAGCAGGTGTTTTTGCTGAAACTGCTTGGGCAGGTGCTGCATATTACTTGCTATTATACATGCTCGCTAGTCATGTAAGTCCTATTCGGTTTGGTAGCGTTTTATCATAGTTGAAGTTCCCTGTTATTTTCTGTGTTGGTCACCATATGGATACTACTTTTCTTGTTAGTTTAGGTTTCTTGTGCATGAACTATTCCTTAAACCTTGTTTTAGCATTTTTTTTTTTTATAAGTAGTACTCCCTCCATCCCAATTTGTTTGTCCTATTTAAAAAATCCAACTTATTAAGGGAACATCATTTATTGTCTTGTCTGCAGTATAAAAATGTAAAAGTTTCCAAAACTACCCTTAAAAAAATTTGTCAAAAATGGTTTTGGAAATAAAGTAGGGGCATAACAAGAATATTAGTAAATTAATGGGTTTTAATTTTAGAAACAAGACAATATTTTGGGATATCCTAAAATGGAATAGAGGACGAACAAATTGGGATGGAGTAAGTAATATTTATTCAAATGAATCAACAAGTACACAAGAAGTATATTAGCTGAAGGTGGTACAAGAGATCTAAAATTACAATGAATGATATAAACAAATAAATTTGAAAAAGACTTATTGTAAAAGAAAAAAAAAAAGGCCTTGTTTTTCATTGTCTTGCTTCAATATTTTCCCAGATTTCATCGAATCATACCTTTAACTTCGGAACTGAAAAGGACAGCAGGTGTTTTTGCTGAAACTGCTTGGGCAGGTGCTGCATATTACTTGCTATTATACATGCTCGCTAGTCATGTAAGTCCTATTCGGTTTGGTAGCGTTTTATCATAGTTGAAGTTCCCTGTTATTTTCTGTGTTGGTCACCATATGGATACTACTTTTCTTGTTAGTTTAGGTTTCTTGTGCATGAACTATTCCTTAAACCTTGTTTTAGCATTTTTTTTTTTTATAAGTAGTACTCCCTCCATCCCAATTTGTTTGTCCTATTTAAAAAATCCAACTTATTAAGGGAACATCATTTATTGTCTTGTCTGCAGTATAAAAATGTAAAAGTTTCCAAAACTACCCTTAAAAAAATTTGTCAAAAATGGTTTTGGAAATAAAGTAGGGGCATAACAAGAATATTAGTAAATTAATGGGTTTTAATTTTAGAAACAAGACAATATTTTGGGATATCCTAAAATGGAATAGAGGACGAACAAATTGGGATGGAGTAAGTAATATTTATTCAAATGAATCAACAAGTACACAAGAAGTATATTAGCTGAAGGTGGTACAAGAGATCTAAAATTACAATGAATGATATAAACAAATAAATTTGAAAAAGACTTATTGTAAAAGAAAAAAAAAATTTTAAAAAAAAAATGAAAAAGAAAAGTTCCCTGAAGCTACCATCCACTTGAGCAAGGCCTTCAAAATATTGGCTTTTAATTCTAAAGTTGTCCCGCTCACATTCTTCAAAGCTCCTCACATTTCTTTCCCTCCAAATGCACCACATCAAATAGTGAGGAGTGGCTTTTCATATATTACAGCTTCGATGACGGCCAAATTACCTTGTTAACAAGCTAGAAGATCAACAACATTTCAAGGCATCACCTACTCCACACCATAAAGAGCAAAAACTGAATCCAATAAATCTCTAGCAATAGGACAATGTAACAATAAATGGTCTACAGTCTCCTCATCCCTCTTGTGCATACAACACCAGCTCACCAAAATAATGTTACACTTCCTCAGGTTTTCTTCTGTGAGGATATTCCCCCAAGCAGCAACCCAAAGGAAAAATGCCACCTTACTAGGGAGTAGTTTCCAAATATTCTTCCAAGGGAAACTGTCAGGACCAAGGGAGCTAAAACTCTATAATAAAATTGAACCTCAAAACCTCTCTAATTCAAAGGCTTCCAGCAGCACAGCTCATCTACTCCAGCCCCCTCCACCTTAGCAGAATACGGTAGATCACAATGTAACAATAAATGGTCTACAGTCTCCTCATCCCTCTTGTGCATACAACACCAGCTCACCAAAATAATGTTACACTTCCTCAGGTTTTCTTCTGTGAGGATATTCCCCCAAGCAGCAACCCAAAGGAAAAATGCCACCTTACTAGGGAGTAGTTTCCAAATATTCTTCCAAGGGAAACTGTCAGGACCAAGGGAGCTAAAACTCTATAATAAAATTGAACCTCAAAACCTCTCTAATTCAAAGGCTTCCAGCAGCACAGCTCATCTACTCCAGCCCCCTCCACCTTAGCAGAATACGGTAGATCTAAAAACACAGAGATTCCAATTCCCAATCTTGAATTGCACGATTAAAATTCAACTCCCAATGAATCAGCCCATTTCTAGATTGTGCTCAGTGTTGAAATATGGCTGTTTGTTAAATAAGGAACCAATGTGCTCGGTGACCAACAATACTTTCAACGACATTCATCATACTTCACTCCTCTATTCTAGTGTGGCCATGGGCCTTATTTATAACACGTGCCCCATCCCTTCTTACTCGTTTGAATTCAGATCAATTTATTTATCAAAAAAAAAAAAAAAAAAGAACCAAGAAAGGTATAACAATCAAGGAAATCCAACAAACAAGAGAAAAAATGACCACTTAATGTAGCCATCCAAGCATACAAAGTTTGTGAAAAACTGAGCTTCATGCCCACTATAGATTGTTCCAAGCCTTTGAATGTCCGGTTTTTCCACTCCTTCTAAATAACCCACATGGTACAAAGAGGGATGGCATTCCAAATATCATACAGTGCCTAGCATACTGCCACTTCCAACTTGCCAGCAGCTAGACCACCCTTTTAGGCATAACCCACTGCATCCCAAACAAGCAAAATATGAAAGAACATAGCTCTCTAGCCATACAACAATGTAACAATAGGTGATCAACATACTTTTCATCTTGCTTGCACATACAACGCCAACCCACAATGAGAATCCTCCATCTTCTTAGATTATCAATAGCAAGAATCTTCCCTAAGGCTGCAGTCCAAAAGAAAGAAGCCACTTTGGTAGGAACTTTAACCTTCCAAATACTCTTCCAAGGAAATGGAGTTTCCATCCCTACATGCAGTGCTTTATAATTAGATTTTACTTCAAAAAAATTTCCTCTTGTTGGCACCCCACAAATAGTATCCTCTACATCCCTTCTTAATTTTGTTGAGTAAATCAACTGGAAAAATTCTTCCAACAGTCCGAACTCCCAATCACGTAGAGCCCTGTAAAATGTAACATCCCAATTAATCTGAGTTCAGTGTTGATTCTATAGAGAAGGAAATGACGCATTTTCTAATTATTGGATGAATCTTTGCAGATAGTTGGGGCATTCTGGTACCTGTTGGCTGTAGATCGCAATGACACATGCTGGCGGCAGGCTTGTTCTGATGATAGTTGCAAAAGTTCCTTGTCTTGCAGCAACCCACGCCTAGCATCAAATACCTGGGTGACTTTTGTTAATTCAAATTGTTCAACAGATGATAATTCACCATTTGATTTTGGAATCTATAAAAATGCTTTGTCATCTGGAGTTGTTTCATCCATGAAGTTTGTCTCCAAATACTGTTACTGTTTATGGTGGGGGCTACAGAATTTAAGGTATATTAATTTTTCTTTATTTGATCTAGGTGCTGCTTCATAAACAGTAAATTAAAAAAAAAAATTATTTAGACTGGAGTGTAGTTTCAGACTAGTAAATTGTTTAGTAATATATTTTATGTTTTATCTTTTTGTTGGTTTATCTTATTTGACTTTGATTGAGCATATTCATTTGAACATGTCTGTTTGTTAAACCCCTTAAAAAGTCATTGGATTATAAGCGCATGTGCTTCCGGTTACATCCATGCTTCTAAATGACATTTGTTCCTTCTATAACAACCTTTCCCTCTAGATGCAATAATATTTCATTATTATCATAGAAAAATAAAAAAATTAGTACTATTATTAAATTTTTTTAAATAAAATTAAATTATAAACAAACAACAAACAAAAGGCAATAAATTTTGATAGGTAGATAGTGGGAGAGGGGGGTTCAAACCAAAGACATGGGATACCACAAAGCATGTCATTATCGCTGGGCTATCACTTGAACCCCAAAAAACAAAAGGCAATAATAGATCCACATAAAATATATGTGCAGCATAAAACCCATGAAACAAACAACCATTGGTTTTATTTATTTGCTAGGTAATGTATATAAACTAGAAGAGGCCAAGGCAGCTTTGGTCTATGGTTTTGGGTTTATTGGGAGTATCTTGGGTTATGCCGCATACTGTTTTGGGGCTGTTACGGTGTTGGCAAGGGAGCTTTGGTCGTCATCGAAATGGTTATATATGGTCCATCATTCCTCATGGCTTAATGTGGTGTCTTTGGAGGGAGAGAAATAGTCGTTGTCTTGAAGATATTAAGAGATCTATTCCGGCCCTCAAGCTATTCTTTTTTAGAACTTTATTGGATTGGTTGTTTGCATTGCAAAACCAATCATTCCCTTCTTTTATTGATTTCCTAGATTCATGCAATTTTTGTATTTGATTTGTTGTCCCCTTGTTCACTCCCTACGTTCTAGGGTGTTTCCTTTTTGATATCAATATATCTTATTACTTATCAAAAAAAAAAAAAAAAATCCATACAAAGGTTATACGAAGTTTATGTAGTTATAACTTAATAAGTGTTATGAGTAGTATACATATGAAGGGCCAATTGCTTAGAATGTGTTAGAAACATTCATAAATAATGTATTACTTATTAAAAAAAAAATCATAAATAATGTGTTGTGTTAGGATAATAATTTAAACCCTTCACACTTCCCAAATCTAAACATAATATAAGAGCCACACCACTCATCAATGTTAACTCAGACACTCCATATTGCCAGCAAGCACAACCACAGCCTTTTATCACTGATTGCGACTCCAGTGACCATGATTCACTCACTAAA
Organism: Quercus suber; assembly: GCF_002906115.3. Classification (NCBI taxonomy): domain Eukaryota; kingdom Viridiplantae; phylum Streptophyta; class Magnoliopsida; order Fagales; family Fagaceae; genus Quercus; species Quercus suber. The sequence continues at coordinate 300,538 of NW_027070022.1, forward strand.
CAAGTTGGTTGGGTCCGACAACTGATTCTGTTGTCACCTGGCTGAGATTTACTCACAGTTCTAGTTAGCTGCATTCGGAAACTAATGCAGGAGTCTAATGCGTTAAATGGATGATGATGACATGGCACGAGGGAGTGACATGGCACAAGGCCAGCTAAGCCTAAGGGCTAAATTTCATATGCGCCATGTGATTATTGCAGCTAAATCCTCATGTGCCAAGTTTGCTATAGTATTTGAAAATTGGAGGGAAATTATTTAGTGGCACATAAGAAATTATTGCAGCTAAATCCTCTTGTGCGAAGTTTGCCTATGCTAGATTTTAGGAAGTTGTAAGAAAAAGAAGCCATTTGCTTTATTAAGTGTAGCATGTGATTAACATGTTACAATTGTATTCAAGCATGCTTGAATACAATTTTCCTAAAAAATCACTCTAAAAAAATCCAGTATATATAAAACTAAAATCACAAAATTTGAATCCATCAGATCCAAACATGCCACAACCGAATCGAATATATATATATATATATATATATATAAAAAAAAAAAAAAAAAAAAACCTAAATTTTTAAGAAATATATGTATTTGGAAGAGGAGAGAGATGATAAGATTAGTACCTTGCTTGTGACCAGCACCTTTCTTGATGGTGTGGCACTGAGTGCACCTGGTCTTGAAAATCATCTCTTCAACCTTTGGAATTGCAAGGTGGTGCTTGCTCAAACGAAGTCATTTTATAGCCTAGTTAGTTATAGAGGATGACATCATCTATAACTAACTCATTTATCACATGATTGAATGCATGTGTAACATATTAATCACGTGCTAGATTTAATAAAGCATATGGCTTTTACTTCTTACAACTTTCTAAAATCCAAACTAATTTTTCCTCCAATTTTCAAAGAGAGAGAGTCTAGGGGCACAACAAAATCTCACAACATAATTTTTTATTTCATTTCATTATTTTGACCTATGGTGAATTGGCAACTAGCTTGTTATGAAAACGTTGTGAAATTTTGTTGTGCCCATAGAAGAACTCATTTTCAAATACTGCAACAAACTTGGCACATGTGGATTTAGCTACAATAATCATATGGCATTTTTGAAATTCAGCCCTTAGGCTTGGTTAGCATTGTGCTATGCCACTCCCTTACATCATGTCATCATGCCACATCAGCATCATTCATGTAATGCATTTGACTCCTGCATCAGCAACACAAGTGGGTGGTTTTTCCCAGTTGGAAAGCCTATTCTCTCTATTGCCATTTCACCCTGTAGAGTTTTCGAACTTTGAGATGCTGAAACTCCATCTGAAGGTGCCAATCTAACTTGCTATGGCTTAATTGATGTACTGACCCCTGATCTGCAGTTGTCTCAGGCTGCTTCTGTTTTTTTTTTTTTTTTTTTTTTTTTAATTGTGCTGATTCTCCCTTCTGATTCTGCTCAACTAGTGGGCGAGCGAGTCTGGTGAATAGGACTTGTTAATATGTGGGAGAAATGTTTTGGTGACTAATTGGTTGGATTATTTTTATGGTGCTGAGTTTGTCCACTTATGTTAGGTGGCTTAGTTTCTACTTTCTAGTATTCTTCATGGGTCCTTGAGCTTATTTGTGTTTGTTCTAGTTAGTTTCCTGGTCAGAGTGTTTCTGTGGACTCAAATAGTGTTTGACCTAATTATTTGTTGTCTCCTGACATGCCCTCTATTACATCCATCCACCTCAATGGAAGTAACTATACAGAGTGGGACCAAGTAGTTGAAATTTTCATTTTTGGCAGGAAAAAAAAAATCTCAGTTGTTGAAGTTCCAAATATGCTGATTGTAGGGTTGAGAATGTACAAATTATAAATTGTCTGCATAACGGTATGGACTAAAATAAGTGGTAGCCTCTTTTTTGGCCAACTGCCAAACTTGTGTGGCAACAGACTCAAGACTTTGGTTTAAATCAATTTAGATGTATATATGACCTTCATCAGCATTACTTCTCCCTGGTTCTCAATATCTTTCCGTGAAGGATTGTTATGCAAAATTTAAAGGTATATGTGAAGAACTCAATATTTACCAGTATTTATGACCTTCATGCAAAATTGTATGTACGTAGCCTGTTTTCTCTTTGTTTGCCGCCAACCTTTGATGCAGTGAAGTCACAGATTTTGGGAAGGACCTCCCTCCATGAGTGAAGTCTTTGGTGTTGACTTAGGCAGTCCTCCTTATTTGATTCTGGTATAGTTACACTGACTCCTAGCGATAATTCTGCCTTTGTCATGTCCATGGCATGGTCGATTTTTTGGAGATTGAGGCTGTGGATTTGTGAACTGCGGGGTGTGGGGGGGGAGGAGGCTATGGTAGAGGATGTGATCTTTGAAAATTTTCCTACTATCATGGTGAAAAAACATGGATCTTCAAAACTTTGTGGATTTTCCTTACTAACAAATGTTGTCTGATCTACTCAACGTGTTAACATGTTCTAACTTGAGTTCAGGAACTGAACAGATTGTGTGACTATTGAACATTTTTTTCCATAAAGATGTTGATTTAGACCTTGCCTTTTAGATTCTGAAAGTCAACTTATCACCTTAACTTTATCACTTAGTCAGTAATGTGACTTTAGTTCCCTCATCCACTGGTTTTATGTCAATAAACTATAATTTACTTTTCAAAAAAATAAGTAATAATGATAATTAAATTTCAACACTTTAACTTCATTTTCCTTGTTTTTTTCAACAGTACACTTGGCCAGGGACTTCAAACCAGCACCTATCCTGCAGAGGTTATATTTTCCATAGCACTTGCAATATTTGGTCTCATCCTCTTTGCACTTCTGATTGGTAACATGCAGGTAAACTTGGAACCCTTTTTTTTAGAGAACTTTTGTATACAAATTGATAGAATCATTTCTTTGGCTTGAAGACTACTGAAGTTTGTGGTAGTGATGCATTTTTGTGCCCATGAATTTATTCAAGTTGTAGATCCTTGCTTATCAAATGCTCATTGGGAACTTGTGTTTATTAAGAGATGAACAGAAGATATGAGCTGGATGGATAGAATTGAGTTTGGAAGTTAATAGTGTAGCTAACCCCATGTCAATCTTATAACATTCCTTAACCAAGTTCTGCTGACTGCTTCTTCTATAAAATTAAATAAAAAAAAATTGTTCTGCTGACTGCTTCTCTTGTTATCTTGTTTTCTTAAAACATATCATTCAAAAGGCAAGAGAGAGGTAAGGGAAAAGTGTACAATTTCTTTGTATCATGGATGTGTATCTCTTTTCAAATTTCACTAAATGCATATATATTGTTGAAATCTTACCACAATGGAAAATTAAACTATCATACATTAATTATATAATAAAAATTGCATCCTACACATGGTTGTGGCAAATGGACACCCTGTCCTTTAATTTTTGTTCTTATGTGTACATAAAATTATTAGCATAGTTTACATTAAATAAAATTCTATTATCAAAGTTTCAAGGAATTGAAAATACTATTCTGATTAAAACTTAATTACTAAATGTTTCAAGAGTTTTATTATTATTATTTTTAAATTATTTTAATAATATATTAATTATTTTTGGTTTTGATAAAATCTTGGTCCTACATTCCATGTAACATTAATTAATTTTTGTTCTTTTTTTTTTTTTTAGTATCTATTTTATTCTTCAATTTCAATTATGTCACTAAAGTATTTTGCTTGGTTATCATTTTTTTTCAGTCCTTGCATCACAACGGCATGGTATTAATAGTAATATGAAAAGCAGAATATTTAACTTTGGGTATTGTGCTATTGTGACAGACCTATCTTCAGTCACTAACTATTCGGCTCGAGGAGATGAGAGTTAAAAGGCGTGATTCAGAACAGTGGATGCATCATCGCTTACTCCCACAGGACCTAAGAGAGCGGGTTAGACGTTATGATCAGTACAAGTGGTTGGAAACACGTGGGGTAGACGAACAGAATTTAGTTGAGACTCTACCAAAGGATCTTAGGAGAGATATCAAGCGGCACCTCTGTCTCGCTTTAGTGAGGAGGGTAAATTTTTTATCCCTTTTTGGCATCTTTGTATCCTTTCAACGGTGAGGATACCTATTTGCAGATCCTTTAATGAAGCATTGTGACAATTTTATTGTAAAACAACCATACCAAAAATTTTGGAACCAAATTTCTTGGCAAGTCATTTTTTGCTTGCATCAAGGTAATAATTTCTCAGTAATTTCATAAATGTCAAATGAATCATCAAATGATAAAGGCTTCTTTACTTGTCCTAATGTGAATTGCTTTTTACCAATTTATTCTTAATTCTTTTCCAATTAATTCATGACCCTAAGTAATTGAACAAGGGTTTTCTTGAGCTGACTTGTCTATTTGTCTGAATAACAAACTGTTCTTAGGTTTGTTATTAAGGAGGGATATATTGTGTTCTTGAGAAGTGGTGTCTGTCTTTGTTGTCACTCTATGGGACTGTGCTCTTTGCCTTTTCTTATCCTACTACCCTCTTCATAATTGGAGCTGTGGCATGTGGCTTTGTGAATGTCATTAATTGTTTTGCTGGTAATCATAGGTTCCTCTATTCGACAATATGGACGAGAGATTGCTTGATGCCATTTGTGAGCGACTGAAACCATGTTTATTCACAGAGAGTACTTACATAGTCCGGGAAGGAGATCCAGTTGATCAGATGCTTTTTATCATACGTGGTCGCCTCGAGAGTGTAACCACAGATGGTGGGAGGAGTGGGTTTTTCAACCGCAGTTTTCTTAAAGAAGGTGATTTCTGTGGGGAGGAGCTTCTGACCTGGGCACTGGATCCCAAATCGGGAGCTAACCTCCCATCTTCTACTCGGACAGTGAAGGCTTTAACTGAAGTTGAGGCTTTTGCCCTAATAGCTGAAGAGTTGAAATTTGTGGCAAGTCAATTTAGACGCCTTCACAGTAGACAGGTTCAACACACCTTCCGTTTCTACTCACAGCAGTGGAGAACTTGGGCTGCATGCTTTATCCAAGCAGCATGGCGCAGATATCACAAGAGGAAGAATGCCGAGCTTCGGCGCAAAGAAGAAGAAGAAGCAGAAGCATCAGAAGGAAGCCACAGCAGTGTTGGAGGTTCATTTAGTATTGGTGCCACTTTCTTAGCTTCCAGGTTTGCAGCAAATGCTCTTCGTGGTGTTCACCGAAATCGAAATGCAAGGACAGCTAGGGAATTAGTGAAACTGCAGAAGCCTTCTGAGCCTGATTTTACTGCTGATGATGCAGACTGACTTTGTGATGTAAAATAATTCGTTTGATACGCTGATGACTGAATTTTTTTTTTGTGATAATACTCTGCCTAAAAAACAATGTATAATACAACTTGAAATAGTGCTTGTATGTTTGAGGGAAGAAAATGTAAAAGATTGTATGCTTGTGTTGCTACTTGCTTGCTTTCCATCAAACCTTTAAGCTTGCTAGTGCCACACATCATGAAGTCTTGTGGTTGGTTACATTTCCTAGACATTGTTGCATAAATAATTAACTCTCTTTTTTTTTCCCCGATTAAAATAAATTATAAAGCAGAAAAATAAAAGAAAAAAATTGCATTGTAATATTTAGGGAGGGTTTCAAATTAAGAGTAAATTTGTGGATTCTTTCCACGCTGAAGGAGTTTTTTCTGCTTAATAAGAGATCTAGAGCTGCTCTAGCATTTGACCACTTGTGGGACATTTACGTTTTGCTTTTTGCTTAATACAAATTGCACTTGATTATGAATACAAAGTTCAGAGAAAGAAAACTAGAAAAGGAAAAGCCACTCTCCCAGCAAGGCGAAAGATTCACTTAACCTGCTAACCAAGCCATAAAGAATATGCTTAAAAGAGAAAATTTCACCATGAACCAGCAATTACTTCAACAGATATATTTTATTTCCATAGATAGCTCATAGAGGCATTTCAACAAACAATTAATTGCACTTCAATTAGAGCCACTTCAAAGATAGGAAGACTCCCACAAAATATGAAACACACAGGAACCCATGAATAAGTCACACAAAAATACAAAACCCACAAACAAACCCACAAAATTCCATTGAAATTTTGTTCATGCAAAATTCGGCCACACCCAACAAAAAGAGAAAACACACCGACACATCAGAAAACTCCAAAAATTTAAATACAACTTACAGTAGTATGACATCGGTATCTCTGAGATACCCTTACAGCGGCAACATTAGTTTTGTGGTGGATAGACTCTCACAGCCAAGAAAATCACAGTGATAAGTGTTGTTCCAGAGAGTTTGTATCACTTTATTCGAATAAAGGTTGTTCCAGGGAGTTTTTGTGTATCAGATACTTCGCATAAATTGGGGCAATTGGTGGTAGATGTAAAATTTAAGAGCTTGAGGACGAACTTGGGGTATTGATGAGGAAGAAGAAGGGAGATCTTCTTGCAAGATACGATTGAAGAGAAATGCCAAATTCAAAAACTATCCGTTGCTAAACGCACCATTTTGTCAAAATAATCTGCGTTTTTTTCTTTTAGTTATGGGACTCATGAACAGTGAAAAAGGACTCACAAAATTAAGCAAAACATAGAAACACAACTGTTTTTCAGCATGCCAAAGGCACGCTAAATACTATTGTTTTAGAAGGTGCAAATTAAACCCTATAGTTTAGGGGATTTTCAAATTAATCCTAATATTTCATTAGTTACAAATTAAATTTAACTTAATATGTTTCAATTCAAACCTTCTCTTTTCTCTTTCTTTGTCACTAATTGCACGAGCATAGGGTTTGAATTGAAAAAAGGTTTAGGGTTTAATTTGTGACTTCTAAAACTATAGAATCTAATTTGAAACCCCCCATAAAGCATTAAAGTGGAATTTCTCTCAAATAAATTAAAATAACTAAAGTAAATAAAAGGAAGGGAAGCAGGCCAGGGTGAACAACAAAATGAAAGAAGGTTGTGTTAAAATCAAGTCCCAAAAATAGATGATGTTTGTTAGGTTACCACCAAGTTTTGGGAGGACGTAAGATCTAAGTAGGATGTCCTGATATCCGAGTTCGTATGACATATACACATACTAGTTAAATTTGTTCACAAATTATGCTACAATAAACTGATTAGCGTTGAAATATCACGACCATGAACCTAAGAATTTCAAGGGAGATGGAGAAGACTGAATCGTTGTTGAAAAGTCAATTTCAAGATATTTAAGCTTTACATTGCCTATTTGTTCTTGGTGTCCCTATGAATTTTGGGGTCCTCGGTGGTAGTTTGAGACAATGTGATCCTTTGTCTCCTTAATTTGTGTTGGCAATGAAGGTGTTTTCAAAGTCAAGGTAATTGTCAGTACAGGAGTCTTAAGGTCTTCAAGTCCCATCCTAAGTACTGCCCCAGTTTGAAGTTAAAACATTTGAGTATTGCTATAACATAATGGTATAACATTTGACAACTACCAATAACAGCTTAAAACATGTGTTTTGCTATAACTTAGTGGCATTCACAACTGCCAATATGCCTTAAATTTAGCTAGTTATAAAGGTAAGGAGTTCATTTTGCTTAAACAGTTTCAATCGAATAACCTGTCAGCTAAACTGCCCGTGTCATCTTTTATCTTCAGGCCTCTATGCTTGGCTAAAAGTTGCAATAGATAATCTTTGACCGATCCACCTCGAACAAGGGTCAAAAGTATTTTTACTATAGAAATAAACATAGTAGTGTAGAGAGAAGAATAGATATACTACTAAACTACACAGATTTGAGGACAATTATAGCACAGGGCACCATAAATTGATCTTCCATCTTTATTGTATTATCAAAAAGCATAAATTGATTGGTTTTAAGGAATTCGGCTGCAGCTACAACAAACAGATAAACAACTGGCAGTTGATACAAGAATCTGTTTTTCATTTCTAAAGTAGGCCATTTGGGCAAATGTTTAATACAGAACAAGAAGACAATGAGAACAAAGAATTGGAAACAAAAGGAAAAGGGGGAAGAGGGAAGGGAGAAACTAAGAACTGCCAAAGAACCTGTATATAGAGAAGACTAAACAATAATAACAATTTCTATGATTTTAAAATTCAAAACTGAACCCGAATGGTAGGTCCAGAAGGGTTCACCGTGTTTCTTATCCCAAGTGGTAATTCTGTGCGCTTCCTCAGGTGGTAACAAACAGCCACATTCCTCACTTTGCAAAAATTAACTAATCAATCTTCACTGATGAGTAGATAAGCCTTGTGAACCAGAAGCATGCATAGAAACCAATTGTACCAGTCAGCACGAAAAATGAGTATGAGGCAATCAGCATGTAGCCAAAGTACAACATCCCAGACACCGGCTTTGTGATCTCAAGCTTAGTAAAGAAGTAGAAGGCAGCGTAGAGGAAAAGATAGAGTGCAGAGGAACCCGAAGTCAAATACGACCTCCACCACCAGAGGTAGTCCTCACTGCACAGCTGGAAGTAGCAAAGTACAATTGTAATCTCGGCACATGTGACAATAAGGATGAGGAAGACAATGAAGAGGAACCCAAATATGTAATAGAACTGTTGCAACCATATTGAAGTGAGGATGAAAAAGAGCTCGATAAAGACGGCACCAAAGGGGAGTATGCCTCCAATTAAGATGGAGAATGCTGGGTTCATGTACCAAGCCTGTTCAGGGATCTGCCTAGGGATCTTATTGGTTTTCACAGGATCCTCAATTGCTGGCTTCCTAAAACCCACATAACTACCCACAAATACAAGGGGAACTGAGATGCCAAACCACAAGAAAACCAGAGCAAACATGGTTCCAAATGGCACTGCCCCAGAGGACCTCTGCCCCCAAATTACAGCATTCAGGATGAAGAAAATCGCAAAGACAGTTGCAGGAAACAAGAAAGCTGTTTTAAGAGCAATTTTCTTCCATTCTGCCCCCTTGAACATCTTATAGAGGCGGGCTGCAAAATATCCAGCAAACAGTCCCATAAAGACCCAGAGTAAAAGCATGGCCGTCATCAATCCACCTCGGTTTGAGGGAGAGAGGAATCCAAGGACAGCAAACATCATAGTGACAACGATCATCCCAAAAAACTGAACTCCTGTCCCAGCGTAAACACATAGTAAGTCTGGGTTTGATGGAGGCCTGAAAACATCCCCATGCACCAGTTTCCACCCTGTCTCTTCTTGGGCTTCTTCCTGAGTCTCTAACTGGTTGTACTTGGAGATGTCCCGGTAAAGTGTCCGCAACATGATCATAGCCACCATGCCCGAGAGGAAAAGAACAATCATCAAAGAATTAACAATTGAGAACCAGTGAATTTGATCATCAGCCATCAGAAGATAGGTATCCCACCGAGATGCCCATTTCACATCACTCTCCTGCAGGGTTTAACAAAGGGCAAGATAATCAAAAAGAGAATATCATAATAAACCCAATGGCAAACAGCAAAGTTCTTCCTTTACTAAGAGGTATGGTAACTGACCTCGAAGTTAACATCATACGTAAATATAATTTCCTTCTTATCTTCAACCTCTTGAGGAGTTTCGGAGTTGGTAACCAAGACTTTTGCATGAGGATCACAAGTTTTTAAACGGGTCTTTTCATTCCATTGACCATCATATACATGCCTGATACTGTACTTAGAAAAATTATAAAATATCATTATTATACAGGCAAAAAATATTATTGAAGAGAAATTAGCAGAAATTGATAAACAGATGATATGGAGAGGAATCATAATCTTACCTGAATGGTCTGACCTCAAATCCGACAATCCTTGATAATTCTGTCACTGGATCTTTATGAATCTTGACTGTAAAGGTTAAGTGATTGTGGATAAAATGTTTTTCTTCCTTGCTCTGCAAATAATTATATTAAAGAGTAAAAAATAAAAATTGCTTGGATGACTACATTGCTAAAAGTTTTAGCCTACTAGTTAAAACAAATGGTAATTGCTCCACTTCTTACCCCTGCATACTGTCCCCTCAGACCCACATGGAAGCCATGTTGATACACAATAGAATTTTCCTGATCAGGCCTTCTTATAGGGACAACCAGAGGAAGATTATCCAAAATCCTTGACATATGGAACAAAGGTAACCAAAAAAATTGTCATAAAGTTAGCTGTTTATTCACATAAGATTATAATTCACATTCAAAATCCTCTACATTACTGCCTTACATGTTCACCCGATACTCATCATCTATCTTTTCCTTGAACGCCTTTGCAGTTTTCGCATTGAGAGTTACTCGACATAAAACATTGCACATCTGTGGTTCTCTCATTTTAAACTACAACAAACAAAAGTGATCAGCAGCTCAATAGCCAAACATATTGACTAAACAAGAGGAAAAATAATTCGTACAAAAAATCTAACTGACCACATAAGGAGAGTTTTCAATACGATCACCACGAAGAACCTCCCCAAGATTCTCGGCACTGTCAACTATCTTCTCTGGAGGACAATATGGGAGGGAATAGTACGAGTAAGGAAGCTGAGTTTTAGTAGAGGTCAATTTGTTCACTTTCACCTTCAACTCATCCCCCTGCAGCCAATGTAAAATAAAATTTTAAACATCAAAAGGATCTCAATTTATCCAAAATTGGTTTTAGCATCACAACAGAGGAATGTGGTTACATCAATTGGCAAACATCCAAAGCATGAGATAACATATGTGAGGATTTCATTATCATCATATAACCACTAAAACAGCTAGATTTCTACCAACGCAGGAGTACTAGGTAACCAGAGTAAAAAAAAGTTCATACTTTCTAATATCATTGGATCAAAAAATCCCATGCCGGTATATGCAACATTCTTTTTTCTTTCTATAAAAGTATACACATGAGCATTCAAATTCAATGAAATATATCTAAACTTAAATCGCATTCATATAACAGGTTTGTTGGCAAGCATGCTCAATCTACACATCTTATGGAACCCCTTTAGAAAAAACTTTGGAAGTCAATAAAATCCAACATACCGAAAAACACAGATACCAAGGGTTGGGATCATTTGTTCGTAAGCTGCTTAATCTACAGATTTGAGACAAACTCCCTATATGTCCACATATCTCGTAGATACAGCGAAGTATGCAAGTATCCAGGGAATTCAATAGCTCCAAGAAAACAAATTTCTAATACATAAGTCTTCAAACGTAACAGATCTTATAGATCTAGAGTTCAAGAATCGATGATCATCGGTCAACAACTCCCCAGGCTAAATTTTAAATCCCTAAAACATGTAATTTCATATTGGTCAAAACTGTTTCTAATTCCGCCACTGTTTAGAATTTCCTTCCACACACGCGCACACACACACACATACAAAGTAAAAAAAAAAATTATCAAATCCTATAGGAAAAGATATATATATATATTTTTATAGATTAACATGTAAGATAAGTTTATAGCAAAAGAAAACGCAGCGATTCACAATAATTACAGTAGAAAATCCAGAAAATTTAATCATAGCATCAACTGCACAACACAGATCCAAACAAAAATGGATCCAAGATCTAAACTGAAACCCTAGAAAACAAAGAGAGAGAGAGATAAAATGATCATATACCAATTGGAAATCTTGGGGAGCGACGCCGGGGAGGTAGAAGCAGCGAGCGACATCGACATGGACGAAGAAGAACAGCAAGAGACACAGAGAGATCCATCGTCGTTGTTGTTGAAAAGCGAGAGCTCCTCTCGCCATGGCTGTTTCTCTAAAGATCTAGACCCACCAAGATTTGCCCTAACCTACCTCCTTCTCTCTCTCTCTCTCTCTCAACTGGTTTACGTGAGAGTGTGTGTGTGTGAGAGTTTATTCTTTGTTTCTTTATTTTGATAGCGTATTTATTAATATAGCGCGAGATCGGAGAAGAACGAGATAGTATTATAGAAATCTTTCTTCTTTTTCTGGGGGGAATTTACGATGTACCAATCAGAAGCTTCTTTTAACCGTCCGATCTTTGTTTTTTCACCGTGATGTGCGGTCCAGATTGGACCAATTGAAATCCACTCCATTAGTCAACGTTTTTTATTGGTTCCAGTTCCTTAATTATCCTTAATTATTATAAATTTATTACCCACATTGGAGATTCATTTTCTTTTAAGTTCTTTTATGGATATATACTTTAATCGCAATTTTCGTATAATTTTTATAAATTATTGGATTATATCACTTACATACGGTATTTCACATGAGCCCATTAAAATTAAAAACTTAAAAAAAAAAATGAAAGGTATACCACTCAAAGCTTAATAAAAGCTCTTTTTAAAATAAAATAAAATAAAATCTTAATAAAAGTTAAAAGATCCTAGACTTTTTTTTTTGGCTTGCATTTGAATATATTTTTTTTAAATCTAGTACCATAAGCTATTTTATAACTTCTTTATCACAATTATGATTATGATATAATAAAGTATGAGTGATAAAGAAAAAATTGTTAATTCATATATAAGTGATAGATAATTATTTATAATATGTCATGTCAAAATTATGACAAAAAAATTGTGATATAGTTATAAGCCAAACTTCTTCTCTCTCTCTGTTAACTTAGTATTTTCAAAAAAAAAAACAAAAACAAAAACAAAAAAAAAACTTAAGCCAGGTTTATTAGCCTTTTTTTTTTTAAATGAGCCAACATTATTAGCTTTAGAGTTGGGACTAAGCTAAGTTAATTAATTATAGAATGATGAATACAAATTAAGATTTGAGTAATTAATGAGATCGTATCTCTCAGGTGCTAAAAAACAAAAAGAGTAGGTATACTTGCCAAACAAAAAAAAACGTCGGTGGAGAAATCTGCATTTATTTATTGTTGTCTCTTACTCGAAGAGTGGGACAAAAAGTTGAAGAGTTCGGAATCTTGCCTAGGTAAATGAAAGCATTGATAATAAAATTTAAAATAAATCTTTAGATCTAAGCCTATGATTGCATATTAAAGTCTTGACCAAAGTAAACTTTTAATGCCATAAAATTTAATGTTATTTTTTTTTAAGTCTTTTATGTTTCAAAATTTTAATTTTGGTCAGTCATATTTGACTCTATGTTCATATTTGCCATTTAGTTTCAAATTTTTTATTTATATTTGATTCTTTTCTTTTTTTTTTGAAATTTTAAGTTTCAAATTTTTTATTTTGATCTTTAAGTTTAGATTTATGGAAATGAAACTGTAGGGACTCGGTTTAGAAGGGTTCCCTAATAATACATTTCTAGAGAGTGGGACGAAGGGTTAGGCCCTAACAGACTAGCAACAGAGCACAAGTCACCTTTTCACCATTGAAGGGGGAGTGAACCTAATTTACAACTAAGGGTAGCTCCTTGGCACTTGTCCGAGGAGATTCCTTCTCCCTTTTCCCCCTCCCCCAACTGCTTTGCTCGCCCTTCTTATATAGTTCTCCTCCTCCTATCTCCTTCTTTCTTCTGTTGATCATCCATTTGCCTTCTCTCTGACTGCCCGTCCCATCAGAGGCCTTATCAGTACTCGAGTGGTTCACCATCATCAATATTACCCTATCAGGGGGTTACATCCCCATTAATGCGGCCAGGGGGGTTAGACGAGCGCATTTAGTGTGGAGGTGACAACCTATTCTGGGCCTGTCCCCCACCTGAAATTAACCTCGGTACGCCGAGGACAGGGATGTCCTCGGCGGGGTCCAAAAAAGCATAAGTCCTCATACACCAGCCTCGAACGATCATCCCTCCTCAGCATGGGCTTTGGGCCAAATGCAAGATGGGCCCAGGCTACCAGGCTTACGGGCCCCACAATAGCCCTTCAAAATCCTGCTGCCCGTTCCCTCGGACAGGGAGGAGGGTTTTGATACCTACAGGTCTTCGTGGCCGATGCCCTGGAGAAGTCTCTTCTCCTTCTTGCCAACATGGCTGAACTTGGGAGCAAGAGTGGGCCAGAGGTTGCCCTTAACCTTAAGAGATATCTAGGCATGGTGGGTCTCCTGGTACCTGTTTATCTTACTTGAACTTTGTTGCTTAGCACCTCCCTTCTCTTTACAGCGCACCTGTTTTTGTTGGCAGGCTATCCAGGCCCTTTTCAGGCTGGACGAGGAGGCTTTTGCCGAGGCAACGCTTTAGCGCAGGAGCGTGACAAGTTCTTGAAGCCTGTGAGGACCCTTAAGAGATCTGAGGCAGATCTAAAAATGAGGAATCGAAAATCTGGAGGAGATGACAAAGGCCAGAGATAATGCGGCCCCTGACCTAACCACGACTACGAAGCAGGTCGAGGATCAGACCAAGCGGTGGCAGGATGTCGAGGGCCAGCTATGAACTGCCAAAAAGGACGTCGCCGACCTGAAGAAAAAGTTGGCCGAGGCAGTCAGCGCGCAAGGGGTATTGCCGAGTATGTCAGGGACGAGGCTGTGAGGGCCAAAGACGAGGCGGTGTTTGCGAGGATAGACGCTGAGCGCTCCACAGGACAGGCGGAAGAGAAGGCTTTTGCCGAGGGGGTGGCCAAGACTGAAGCCACCCTCAAAGCCCAAATTCCTGTAGTGTGCGGGCGCTTCTGTTATGAGACCTATCATGAAACCCTCAACCAAGCAGGGGTTGATGTCTCGTCTGACCTTATGAAGGTGGAGAGAGTATTTTATCCTTCCACAATTTGCGAGGTTGTTCCTGTTGCTTCCGAGGAGGGGTTTGCATTACTAGCGGCAAGTGAAAGTCATAACGGAGCCGCTGAGGACACATCTGCAGCTGACAGACCTTTTGAGGGGGCCGAGCCCCATAGAGTGTTGGAGGGAAATGGCATAGGGCATAGGACACTGTTATTTGCTTTCTTTTTCATTCCATTTTGCTTCTTGCCTCAGGGGCATTGTAACGAAACTATATACTTTCTACTTGAAATGAATATTCACTATTTTGCTTCTAATTATTGATGCTTCCTTTTTCTTGCCGTACTTTAATATTTTGCTCAATACCTTGGTTCCGTTCTGGATTTGATCTCATGAGACCATCAGCTATCCTTCAGGCATGAATCTAAGGATCGCATCACAATTCGGTTCTAGCTAACGCTTTGGTTCCTCTGTAAATAGTTAGTTTAACCATGAGTTTGAGTCCTTGGACCATGCAATATCTTGGTTCTGTCTAGTACCCAGGTATAACCGAGTAGTTAGTTTTCCCATAGGCTTGAGTCCGAGGACCATGCAATGCCTTGGTTCTGTCTAACACTTCCATTCTTCTGTAAGTATCTAGTTTCCCCATAGGTTTGAGTCCTTGGACCATGCAATACCTTGGTTCTGTCTAGTACCCAGGTATAGCCGAGTAGTTAGTTTTCCCATAGGCTTGAGTCCGAGGACCATGCAATGCCTTGGTTCTATCTAACACTTCCATTCTTCTGTAAGTATCTAAAACCAAGAACTAAAGGGCAACTTGTTGGCCAGATTGCTTTCTTCTAGCTACGAAGCAATTGGAAAACTTGTAAGCTTTTTCTTGTGTGTTGTTATTTAAGATGCCTGTTTTCATTTTATGGGTTTGTGCTATGAGTATTATTAATCAAATAATAACCAATCAATTTGAAGTGCAATTAAGATCTAAGAGATTAATGTTCTTTCAGGTTGAAGAAGATAACAAGCATTCTCTGAGACAAAACCCAGCTACCTATACACGAATTTTGACCTCTGCAGCGAGAGGGCTGTACAGGTAATGCTATTGAGATTAATTAGTTGGATAGCTTGCGGGGAAGCATGCAATTTAACACCTATGCTAGCTTGATTTGTCTTTGGTGGAAGGATTTAAATTGCTACCATTCCTATCAGTTTAGAATTTTCCAATAAGTTGTAATTTATTATAGTATCAAAGCAAGTCCTCTTGATTAGGCCTTATTCCTGGCACTTTCTTGTTCTAAGTTCAGACCTGGTGGAAAGGTCTTGGGAGGGTTTCATTAGGTTTTCTAAAGTTTGTTCTATTGGTAGATTAGGACCTAGTATGCTTTTTTTAGATGATATAGTTTTAGTGGATGAAGCTAGAAATGAAGTTAATGCCAAGTTAAAAATTTGGTGAGAGCTCTAGCATCTAAAGGATTTCAATTAAGAAGACTAGAATAGAGTACATGGAATGTAAATTTTGTAAAAATAGAAATGAAGGGGCGGTTTGATGGTTGACCAGCGCAAGATTGGGAGTTGGAATCAATTGCATCTTTCTTAGATCTGATCTATTCTGGTCTGATGAGATGTAATGAAAGGGATTAGCTTTGTTGGAATCCATCCCCAGAGCAGATTTTTTAGTTCAGATCCTATTATAGGATTTTACTTTCTACTGCCCAACTCTCTTGGAAGCTGAAAGTTCGAACAAAGGTTAGTTTCTTTCTTTGGACTACTGCTTTGGGAAGGACCTTAACTACTGATAACTTGAGGGGTCAAGTTGTTGTGATTGATTGGTGGTGCATGTGTAAGAAAGATGGGGAGACTACTAATCATTTACTTATGCACTGCCCTATAGCTAGAGAGTTGTGGAACTTGGTTTTCATTATTCGGGTTGCAGCAGTGTTGTTAAAAGCACTGAGCGCACTTAAGCGCAAAGGCCTGCTAGAGCCTAGGGGCAAAGCGCAAGTGCGCGCCTAATCGATGTGAAATGCACATTTAAAAAAAATAATAATAAATTAAAAAAAAATTATTAATGATCAATACAACAATCAAGTGATCAATTAATGATATAAATTACAATAAAACAATTTAATATAATTTATATAATTCTATTTTGCTTTACAATATATATGCAACCATGATATTTGATGGCCATGATTACAAAACATGGTTGAATCAAAATAGAAGTATAGAACCAAGAAGGCAAAGGCTAAAAAGTACTAGAATGTTAAGTAATGTTATCTTTGTAAGTGTCTGATTTAGTGTTTATTTGTGTTTGTTTGTGTGGTTGTGGTTAAAAGTTCAAAAATATCTAAAGAGATAGGCTTAGATGTATGGTAGCACACCACACTATTAGTTTTTATATATTAAATCAATGGCTTATATCAAACATATTTAGATCTAATGGCTAAAAATCAAATCAGGATTTTTTTTTTAAAAAAAAAAAAATTACAAAAAGCTCAAAAAACCGCGCTTTGCACTTAATAAAAAAGCTCAAAAAAGCACGCTTTTGTGAGGGCGCTTCGCTTTAGAGGGAAAAAGCCCCAAGGGCTCTGCGCTTTGCGCTTTTGACAACATTGGGTTGCAGTGGGTGATGCCAAGTGGGGTTGTAGATCTTCTAGCTAGCTGGTCACACAAATTCAACAGGTACAGATCTGCAAAAATTTAGACCATGATCCCTCAGTGCCTCATGGAGTATTTGGAGAGAAAAAAATGCTTGTACTTTTGAAGGAGATGAGAGATCAATTCATGACTTGAAGCAGCTCTTCTCTATACTCTTTTCGAGTGGACAAATGCTTAGTACAAGTAATAAAAAAAGACATGGCAATTAAGAGAGCTCTTCTCTAGACTCTTTTTGAGTGGACAAACGCTTAGTAAGTAATAAGAAGAGACATGGCAATTAAGAGAGTGACAGAGATTATGACTATAGATAGATTAGAATGGATTGAAAAATTACATATGTGGACAACCCTAACTAACCTGTTGAGGATCCATAGCCAACCCTAACTATTCATTTTGCATTTATTTTTTTATTATTTCCTTATGTATCCTGAGGATGAAGAAAGAGAAACAATTAAAAAAAATTAAGAAATTTTGATATTTGAATGAATGTAGTGTGAAATAGATAATCTGATGTGGAATATTTTGAAAAGTGATAATGAAAAACAGAAAAAAGTAGGTTCTTATGCTAAAATAAACAGAAATTTTTGGCCAAGCTAATGTGAATGCTTGATATGCTATTTTCCTTGTTTAAACAATTATTATCTCTGCATCAAAATTATACAATATCTTCTTCTCCAGCTCTCATGACTATTTGTTTCATTTCAGGATGGGAACTGTATTCAGTCATCTTGGAACGTCTTTGCCTACTGGGCCTTCTGCAGATGATCCCATACTAGCTCTTCTCACAGTATTTTGGCCCATGCTAGAGAAGCTTTTTATGTCTGGACACTTGGAGAATGGTAATTTAGCTGCGGCAGCTTGCCGGGCCCTTTCACAAGCAGTTCAGTCTTCAGGTATGATTAAAGACAGTAATTGTGACTTTCTTACTGGTCATGGTGTCTTCTCAATTCTCATCACAAAATATGTATAGAACCCTGAATTGGTTTCATCTGCAGGACAGCATTTCGTGGCGGTACTGCCCAAAGTACTAGATTGCCTATCGACTAACTTTTTGTCATTCCAAAGTCATGAATGCTACATTAGAACAGGTAGGGTATTTTGGTCTATGGTGATTTGAAAGCAGTGAAATTTAGTTTTATAGTATCTTCAGTTTTTATGAAAGGTTTGTCTTTCGTAATAATTGAACATTACGGTGTCTAAATGCATTACATTGTACATGATAAATGACATATAGGCATATTATAATCATTATATGCTTGATGTCCCTGCAAAGGATGATGTTAATTGCTGCCATTTTTTATTGAACTTTTGCATTTCATTATTATCTCTCACTATATTTATGAGTCTTTTCCTTNATGTTTCAATTAGTTGGTTAATCTTTAGGAAAAATCTTTTTATTTTTAAAGCCAATTAAATATTATGCAAATGTCTTTAATTCTTGGTTCCACCTGAATGACCAAAGAACAACAATATTCTGCGTACTTCTATTGATCCACTAATTCACTAATTGTCTTCGATTAATGTTTCACATTAGTCCATGGATCTTGATTATTATGTTTGCTTGGCTTTGCAATTAAATTGGCTTATTTGTTTTAGTACAATTTTGCTATGCGGTGTAGCTCAATGATTACATTGTGTTGGTTTTGAAGGATTTGAATTTCTATTAGTGATGATTATGTAATCATTAATTTCAGTTTCAAACCAGGTTTTATATTTGGTTTGTGGCCTTTACAGCATTTATTCTTTTTTGGTTTTTGTTGGTTTTGGTCTTTTGATTTCATGGAAAAACAATTTCAGTATTCTATTATTTACTAATTTGTTATGAATATTAATGCTTACGGCATGGACAAGAATGGCAGAATCCTAGAATCATGAAAGGCCATCTATAAATCAAATCAACCTCTACATATGCTGATTATTGAAAAAACAGGCCGAACTCTTCATTTAAAAGGAGCATTGACAAGATAATTGAAAGATAAAACCATTTAACAGTTTGATACAGTTTACTTGAATGCTGATTTTCTTTTTACTTACCTCATACTTAGTATTACATTTTGTTCATTTATATTAATCCTATTTTAATTGGCTTTGATTTGCATGTTTTAGCCAGCTTCTGTCTTTACAAATTAATTTCTTCAGCCAATTCTCCCTTCTACTTATTTCACATCCTCACTGCTTTTTTTTTTTTATATTTGAATTTGAATTAAAATCCGGATGTTTATTCTCTCTCTTTCAAAGTTTTGACCTCAGATTATAATATTTGATTATTTACTGTTTTTACTGTCATTAGGGACAATCTAAGTCATTAGATGATCTACGTTTGTAGGGATAGGCAATTGGTAAAAGTAAAAATGGCAAAATAAAACTTCTCCTTGCTTCCAATAATAAATTTTACATCCAACTACTTAATGCTACAAATGGTCCTCTCACTAATAAGACCATTTATTATACTTCAATAATAATTACTGATTCAATTTGTAGGGTCAAACCCTGTTAAGATGAAGCTTCTTCTTTGTGTCCATTAAGGGTTGATTTTTTAAATAGGTCATAGCTTTCTTTTAAGATTTTTTGTGTTGGGCTGTAATAATTTTTTCTTAAGGGAATCTTTGCCTATATACATATACTTACTTAATATTTAACAATGTTTTTACTTGGTTCTCTTTTAGAATAGCGTTTTGTTATTTCCTATTGTCTTTTCTTTTGTATATGGTTGTTAAGAGTCATATTTGTGATGCCATCTCTAATCATCTATCTCTAATCACCAATGTTTTGTATTCTATGTTTTGTTAATAGCTATATTTGTAAGATGGATGGTTTAAGATCTGAATGTTTTTTGGAGTAAAGTTATTTTGTAATTTTTAGTAAGTAAAATTATTGGTTTTTAATGTTAATTATAGAGTTTTTGCAGATTGAAATGCATTTTCTCTGATCGCCTTTGTTGTTTTTCTACTTGATATTTAATTTTACTATTATCTCCTTATTGATATATGTCTCTGATTTTCTAGAATGCTTATTAGACTTTGTTTCTTTTAATTTTTGTACTGCTTATTTTGTGCGTATCTTAGTGTTTTGGATTGAGTGCTTATAGATGCTTTTATTTTATTTATTTATTTTATGAATAGAAGATTACATAATAGTAGGCAAAAAGCTTCATGAATTCCATTACTTGGATGTGTGTATAATCTAATCTCTCTCTGTGTAATTATTACTTTATTAATTTGTTTTAGATATGATCAAACATACTTGCAAATTAGAACAACATTGTTTATATATGTATTTCGGCCTCTTGCATTTATCCCTACCGGTGTTTGTTTGGTGTTGATTCAAAATTTGTAATATTTCATTTATATAAACCTGCCATATTTTCTGAATTTTAAAGAATTATAATTAATTATATAACACACAAACACATGTTTTATAGGATCTCAGTTTGTAGCAGCCCATTTCTGACTTTTAAAAAAAAATGGAAAATGCAAGACAAGCGCGATTAAAAAGGAGGATGTTAATGTTTGAGAGGGATCCAGCAGAGAAAAACATGAAAGGAAAAATAGTTTTCAAAATAATCTTACCCAGGCTAGGAAATCCAGGGAAATGGTCATTGCTGAAAAGAGGGAAAAAAATAAGAGGGATAGAATAGCTACCCATGATGCAGATGATACTTTGGTAGAAGATGTATTCAATAATTGTGATATACGTCAAGAAATCCAAGAATCAGAAAATGAGAGTGGTCGTGAAGAATTTCCAAGTAAATGACTTAAATTTACAAGAAAAAAAATATTGATATTCATGTTGGTTTACATCATTATTGTTGTTCTTATATTTTAAAATTCATATAGGAAAATTTACTGAACCTTGGAATTTCGGCTCGCCTTCTTATGTATGCGTGCATTGTGGTTCAATTTTATGGTATGAAGAGAGAACAGGCAACTAATGTTAATGCAAACTATTGCAGGACACAATGGAGGAAGTTATAAGAAATTCAAGAAAGGACAAGTACATAGCCAGTCGAAATATAGAAATAGGAGAAACATCTATTGAAAGACCTGAATTAACTGCTCCTACAACTGCTGAAGATGTAAGAATTGGTCATAAAAGAATGCCGCTCCAAATGCTTCAAAAACGTCAAAAGGGTGCTAACTGCTAAGCAAATTCCATCAAAGAAGAAAAAAAAGTGAACTTTAATGTATATACTACCTAACTCTATGAAACTTATGTATTTTATTGTATTGTTTTTTTTAAAAAAAATTTATTGAGAAGAGTAAACTGAATGTACTGTTAACTTATTGTGATTGCCATATTTTCTTTATGAATTATCAAATTAAATCTCCAATATACATATGTTTTTGTTTTAACCTGTTTAAAATCTAAAAATTTAGTAATTTTAACAATCTTTCTTATCCTGTTATTTCATTAAAATTTAGATTTGTAACATGTACCATGTTGGGAATTTAACCAAAATTTCAACCTGTGAGAAACAATAAAAATAGAGAAAACACACGCCAAAGAAAAATAATCACACGCACAAGACAGTATTTACGTGGTTCGGCAATTTGCCTACGTCCACGGAGTTGCAGGGATTTCACTATTATCAGGGAAAAAAATACAAAGTATGGCTATAGTGTTTTTTTTTTTCTATCTCCTTAAAAACACAACAACAATAGTGATAACAAACCCTAATTATAAAAGCGGCTTTTATATCCTACTTACAGGGTTATAATGGGCTAGGCCAAAAAATAAACTAGGCTCCACAAAGCCCAACAAATCTCCCACTTGGAGACTAGTTCAATCATCAACATCAGCCGCTATCCTCCAAAAGCAATCCCTCATCCCTGTAACTCATCCTCCTGTCCTCAAGCTAGAAGACCAATTGAAGCTGCACACAGCTTCAACTTCTCAATAGTGACACCCTTAGTCAACATATCTGCTGGGTTCTTAGATCCACATATCTTCTCAAGTGTTACCAACTTATCTTCAACAAGGTAACGGATAAAGTGGTATTTTGTTTGTATATGCTTCGACTTTGAATGAAAAGCTGAATTTTTGGCAAGAAAGATTGCACTCTGACTGTCACTGTGTAGAATGCCCATCTCCTGCTTCTTACCCAATTCATCTAAGAAACCATGTAGCCAAATCATCTCCTTTCCAGCTTCAGTTGCTGCAACATACTCAGCTTCTGTAGTAGACAAAGTAACAATCTTTTGCAGATTTGAAGCCCATGATATAGCTGTACCACCCAGAGTAAATACAAACCCAGTAGTACTCTTTCTACTATCAATATCGCCAGCAAAATCAGCATCTACATAACCTTGCAACTTCAAACTTGCACCTGTGAAGCAAAGACATGTATCTGATGAACCCTTCAGATATCTCAGAATCCACTTGACTGCCTCCCAATGCTGCTTTCCAGGCCTACTCATGAATCTGCTCACAACTCCCACTGCATGTGCAATGTCTGGTCTTGTACACACCATAGCATACATCAAGCTGCCAATAGCTGAGGCATAGGGCACCTTGCTCATATGGTCCCTTTCTTCTTCTGTCTTCGGTGACTGTTCTTTGCTCAGTTTGAAATGACTACCCAAGGGTGTGCTCACTGGTTTAGATTCATTCATGTTGAACCTGCTGAGAACTTTCTTCACATACTCTGACTGTGAAAGCTTCAATGTACCATTAGCCTTGTCTCTAATGATTCTCATACCAAGGATTTGCTTTGCAGCTCCCAAATCCTTCATTGCAAACTGTTTTGACAATTGCTTCTTTAGATTATTAATCTCCTCAATGCTAGACCCTGCAATGAGCATATCATCCACATACAACAGTAAAATGATATAAGAATTGTCAAAGAATTTAACATAGCAACAATGATCAGCTTCACATCTCTTGAACCCAATTTTATGCATAAAACTGTCAAATTTCTTGTACCACTGTCTAGGAGCTTGTTTTAGGCCATACAAACTCTTTCTCAGTTTGCAGACTAGATTCTCTTGTCCCTGAACAATGAACCCTTCTGGCTGAATCATGTAAAGGTCTTCCTCCAAGTCACCATGAAGGAATGCCGTCTTCACATCTAACTGCTCAAGATGTAAATTTTCTGCAGCCACCATTCCCAACACCAGTCTAATTGTTGACATCTTCACAACTGGAGAAAATATCTCTGTGTAGTCAATGCCTTCCTTCTGCTGGAACCCTTTAACAACTAATCTGGCCTTGTAACGTTTGCTACCATCATGCTCATTCTTTATTCTGTATACCCACTTGTTGTGCAAAGCCTTCTTTCCTACTGGCAATTTAGTCAGTTCCCATGTCTGATTCCCCAACAAGGAATCCATCTCATCCTTCATGGCTAACTC
This sequence comes from Quercus suber, assembly GCF_002906115.3. Taxonomy (NCBI): domain Eukaryota; kingdom Viridiplantae; phylum Streptophyta; class Magnoliopsida; order Fagales; family Fagaceae; genus Quercus; species Quercus suber. The sequence continues at coordinate 324,048 of NW_027070022.1, forward strand.
CCACTTGCTTGAATTTTCATCTTGCAAGGCTTCATCATAACACTCTGGCTCACCACCATCAGTCAATAGTAGATAATTTAAAGCGGGTGAATAACGCTGTGGAGGTCTAATGTTTCTGGAAGATCTGCGGACTTCAGCTACAGGTGTACTCTGATCTACCTGTGAATCTGCATTCTCCTTATTTTCTTCACCCCTTTTCTGGACAGTACTTTCAGTCAATCCATCTAAGTTGACAAACTCAGATTTCTTTTGATCTATCTCTGCAATATCTGAGACTACAGTTGACCTGTCCTTGTACATAACCTGTTCATTAAATATCACATTTCTACTTCTGATGATTTTCCTGTTTTGTTCATCCCAAAACCTATAGCCAAATTTCTCATCACCATAGCCAATGAAAAAACATATTTTAGACTTAGCATCAAGTTTACTACGAGCATCAGAATCAATATGAACATAAGAAACACAACCAAAAACTTTTAAATGGGAAAATTTTACCTCTTTACCGCTCCAAACCTCCTCAGGAAGTTTGAACTCCATGGGAACTGATGGCCCTCGGTTTATCAGGTAAGCTGCAGTGCTAATAGCATCAGCCCAGAAAGTTTTTGGTAGTCCAGCATGCAACCTCATACTCCTAGCACGCTCATTAAGAGTTCTGTTCATGCGCTCAGCCACACCATTCTGCTGTGGTGTCCCAGGAATGGTCTTTTCCATCCTAATTCCCTGTGCAGCACAATACTCACTGAACCCTCCATCTATGTACTCTCCTCCATTATCAGACCTCAAACATTTTAGTTTTAAACCTGTTTCTATCTCAACCATGGCCTTCCACTTCTTAAAAGTTTCAAATACATCAGATTTATTTTTCAGAAAATAAACCCATACCTTTCTGCTTGAATCATCAATGAAAGTGATGTAGTACCTTGAACCTCCAAGGGATGCAACCGGAGAAGGCCCCCACAAATCAGTGTGTACTAACTCCAATTTTTCTGCCTTCGGTGTCCTGCCAGTTTTCAAAAAACTCACCTTTTTCTGCTTTCCTAAGATGCAGCTTTCACACATGTCAAAATCAATGGACTTCAATTCTGGTAGTTTTCCTTTTGACAGCAGCATCTTCATCCCTTTCTCACTCATGTGACCAAGCCTGCGGTGCCATAGGCTTGTATCAGTACTTGCATCAGCAACTGCAATTGTGTCTCTTGGACTTGAGGTCATATAGAGAGTGCCAGTCTTCTTTCCACGAGCCAATACTCTAGCTCCCTTTGTAACCTTCCAAGTACCACCAACAAATAGTATTGCATGCCCTTCATCATCAAGTTGTCCAACAGAAATCAGATTCCTCCTTAGGTCAGGAATATGTCGAACCTTCTCCAGTAACCAAACAGACCCATTGGGTAACAATATCCGGACATCTCCCATACCCACAACATCCAGGGCTGAACCATCAGCCAAATACACCTTACCAAAATCACCTGCAGCATAGTTCTGTATGATTTCTCGGTGTGGAGTGGTATGAAACGAGGCTCCTGAATCCAAAACCCAATCATCAAGTGGACTGTCTACTGCAAGAAGTAATGCATCCTGTACCTCTTCTGTTACAGCATTAGCAGAATCATCTTCATTCTTCTTCTTAGGACTTTTGCATTGGTTCCTAAAGTGACCTGTTTTCCCACAATTCCAGCATTGTACTTGTTGGCCTGATCTAGATTTACTTCTGTTCTGATTAGTATTTCTGGATTTTGATCTGCCTCGATTTGAATTTCTGTTATTACCTCTGCCTCTTGTCTCAAGGTTTAGGGCAGAACCAGATCCTGAGGTTTCACCTGCATCTCTTCTGCGAATCTCCTCAGCCAGAATTAAATCTCGTATATCATTGTACTTGAGTTTTTCCTTTCCTGTAGAATTGCTTACTGCCATCCTCATTGCCTCCCAACTGTTTGGCAAAGAAGCCAAGACGATCAAAGCACGAATCTCATCATCAAAATCAATTTCTACAGACGACAATTGATTTGTAATAGTGTTAAATTCATTCAGATGTTGTGCTACTGATGCGTTCTCTGCCATCTTCAGATTGAACAGTTTCTTCATCAGATGCACCTTGTTGTTTGCTGACGGCTTTTCATACATACCAGACAAAGCCTTCATCAGATCTGCTGTGGTCTTCTCCTTTACAACATTATGTGCAACAGACCTAGACAGAGTTAACCTGATAACTCCCAGTACCTGTCTGTCAAGAAGAGCCCATTCATCAGCTTTCATCGCCTCAGGTTTTGTCCCCAAAAGAGGCAGATGCAATTTCCTCCCATAGAGATAATCTTCAATCTGCATCCTCCAATACGCGAAGTCTGTGCCATCAAACTTTTCTATTCCAGACGCCTTTCCTGCTTCCTCTGCCATTGCTCCCACTCAAACCTAACCCTAGGCTCTGATACTAGTTGTTGGGAATTTAACCAAAATTCCAACCTGTGAGAAACAATAAAAATAGAGAAAACACACGCCAAAGAAAAATAATCACACGCACAAGACAGTATTTACGTGGTTCGGCAATTTGCCTACATCCACGGAGTTGCAGGGATTTCACTATTATCAGGGAAAAAATACAAAGTGCGGCTACAGTGTTTTTTTTTTCTCTCTCCTTAGAAACACAACAACAAGAGTGATAACAAACCCTAATTATAAAAGCGGCTTTTATATCCTACTTACAGGGTTATAATGGGCTAGGCCAAAAAATAAACTAGGCTCCACAAAGCCCAACATACCAGATGTTTGCAAGAAACATTGCTGGATAAAGTTGACAGGTTAGGACAGCTTTACTATCATTATGTTAGAAACTATGATGGTCTCAAAGTGGTTGATTTCAATAAGCTAGATGAAGAATGGGGTCAGTGGGAGTTGGAGAAAAGTTTGGATGATTGAGTTTTTGTTTTGGGTAATGATTGTTGTTTACCGATTTTGACTGAATAGTTTACTAGGTATAAAAAGAATTGCATTTTCTTCAATGATCAAAATGAAACTCATGTTTTCAACTTAAAAGATAGTAGCAAATAATGATTTTCCTAAATCAGTTTATGATTTGATATGCAGATTATTTACGAATAGAATGTGCTATTTATGATATAGTCCTTGCTGAACATTCTTGATATGCAAATTACTTGCTGAACATTGAATTCACCTTTTAAATCAGTTAGGTACAGTTTTACTACTGGCAAAATGCATCTATCCGGATCTTCAAAATCTGCCATTTCCAAAGTTTGGATTGTGATGAGAAAGAGTCTTTAAAATGTATAATAATAATAATTTCTTGGTAAATGGAATTATGAAATTTTTTTGGATTAATTAAACAAACAAATTGATAACTAACGTATCTTACACTCTTTGCAACAAATTTTTTCTTTTAAAATTGATTTTATTAGTCAAATCTCTCTTATATTTAAGAGATTTTAAATGATCCTGCGCATCGCGCAAGTTAAACACTAGTGTATATATAAAAGCAGACACCTCAAACGGGAGTGTATGAGGTCTTGCCAAGTGGCGCTCTAATTTTAAATTTAGCATTTTTTACCCCTTTCACATCTGCACTATACTTCAAAAGGACTAGTCACAATTGAGACTCATTGTAGTTGTTAATAAAGCCCAGATTTACCTAGTAAATACCTGATGTGAGACTCATCACACACCCATACACATCACACAATCAATCAAATTGGGGCATCACACAAGCATTTTCACTGTTTCAGTTTTCTATTAAAAAGTGAGAATACACAATTTGATCGATTCGCTAATATTTCATATTTTTTTTTCTTTTTTGATGAAGTTTCATACTTTTCTCACAACCCATAATTTTGAGAAAAGTTTGTGTCCTAGAAATTTTCTTAGCACAATTTTTCAGACGGTCCTATTATTTTTTCAAAGAAGACCTTTCTTATGAAGAAATTGTATTAATGCAATCCTTCTATGTACAACTCTCTCTTCTTCCCTTTCCCTTCCTTTACTTTTTCCTCTCTTCTTTCTTTTTCATCTCCCTTATAACCAAACAGGATATTAGTTTCCAAATTGAACTAATAAAAAAAAGTGTTTTGAGTATATTAATAAAAAGAGTTTGAATTTGGTAGGAATGGAGTGTAAAATTCATGTTTTACACCATCCATTAAGAGATGTCACATAAGCTTTTTACTTAAAATTCAGTACATCATACTATAATTAATAACATCTTGATAAACTCCTAATTTGCTTGAATTTTCAGATGAGTATTATAATTGATTGAGTGTGGTTGTGCTTATTCTTTAATACGTGATAAGATTATGTGACATGTTGGGATTGGAGGGTGTAAAACTTGGGTTTTAAACTTGGGTTTTAAACCACATCCTTATAGAATTTAATCTTTAATAAAAATGTGTAAAAAAAACATGTTTGATTACCATTTTAGTCTTTAACACTTGTACTATGTATCAGAATGGTTTTTAACATCTTAAACGTGTCAATTTGTTTCTAAACTTTTGGTATTGTGTCAAAATAATTCTTATTATTAAGTGGTACATGAAAAGAATTGATTTATCTAACATTAATATCAAAATAATATTTTTATGCCATCTAAGCTATCCTTTGAATTATCATGTGTCCTTAATTAGAAAATAAAATAAAATATTTGAAAATATATTAGTTGTATCTCCATAAGTAAATGAGATGTCATTTTATTAGCATATGTATTTCTGCTTCTAGGGATTTGATGTAAGGAAAAAGAGTCAAATCTTGACTACAAGTGCCTAGCCTAGTTCAAGTACTCCTGCTTTTTCTCATCCCTGGCTTCTAGTTCTCCCTATACGTGGCCTACAACCAACCTCGAATTTGAAAACATCTCCACTGTTCTTCCTCCCATTTTCTGAACCATGACCATTCTTACCAACAAAGCCTCGTACTCAGCCTCATTATTTGTGGCCGAGAAGCCTAGTCTTAAGGATTTCTCAATGATGATCCTTTCAGGAGATACCACAACTAGCCCCACTCCTGATCCCCTTTGGTTTGTTGTGCCATCAACATACACCTTCCAAGGTAAAGGTTCATGTAATGAGATCATCCCAACTGATTTTCCATCCATGCTCGGCCTTTCATCATTTTCTTCAAATGAGGGCTTAGCAAACTCAGCCACCAAATCGACAAGGACCTGGCCCTTTATAGAGGTGCAGGACATGTATTTAATATCAGAAGCTCCTAGGATCGTCGCCCATTTTACAATCCTCCCTGTGTAGTCAACTTTTTGAAGTAGTGATCGGAGAGGGAGTTAAGTTAGAAGCATAATAGTGTGGGCCTAGAAGTAGTGTGGGAGCTTCTGTGTAGCATGCACTACTGCCAAGATGGTCCTCTCCAATGGTAAATAGCAGATCTCTATCTCATGTAATGATTTGCTAACATAATAAACGGGTCTCTGTACCTTACCATCATTCCGCACTAGTACCAAACTCACCGCATAGGAGGCTATAGCAATGTAAGCGAATAAAACCTCCTCCTCCTCGGGTTTGGACATAATAGGTGGTCGAGAAAGAAATTCCTTCAATTGCTGGAAGGTCGAGGAACACTCCTCTGTCCATTCAAATCCCTTCCATCTATGTAACAATTGGAAGAATGGCCTACACCTGTCTGCTGACCGAAAAATGAATCAATTCAAAGCGGTAGTCATTCCTGTCAACTTTTGGACCTTTTTGGGATTCCGAGGAGGTTGCAAGTCGTTCATGGCTTTAATATGATTAGGGTCAACTTCGATTCCGTGGTGGGTAACCATATAACCTAGAAATTTGCTAGAGCCTATGCCAAAGGAAAACTTAGTGGCATTAAGGTGCAGCTTGTGTTTCCTCAATATTCCAAAAATATTTTCTAGGTCATTTATGTGCTCAGACTCCATTTTACTCTTTACCACCATACCATCAATGTAGACCTCAATATTTCTGCCCAGTTGGGGTTTGAACATCCTAGTCATCATTCTTTGATAGGTAGACCTCGCATTCTTCAGCCCAAAGGGCATCACTTTATAATGATAATTTCCTGTGGGAATAACAAAAGAAGTCTTCTCCTGATCATCCAGTACCAATGGTGTCTAGTGATATCCTTGGAAAGCATCCAAAAAGCTCATCTAAGGATGGCTCGCGGTTGCATCCACCAACTGATCTATCTGAAGGAGGGAGAAAGGATCCTTTGGGCAAGCCTTATTTAAATCCGTGAAGTCCACACAAACCCGCCATTTCCTACTTTTCTTCTTCACCACCACCATATTGGCCAACTACTCGGGTAAAACACCTCCTTTATGGCCCCAGCCCACTTAAGTTTGAGCACTTCTTCCTTGATAGCATTAGCTTTTTGGATGAGCACTGAGGTGGTTGCCTTTTGGGGACGACAGATAAATTGATGTTTAAATGGTGACAGATGAAGTTCGGATCCACCCTAGGGGCCTCATAAGTGCTCCATGCAAATACATCAATGTTCTTTCTAAGAAAACCTGTCAACTCTTCCTTCTCCCAAGGAGGTAGCTGAACTCCAATTTGAAAGAACTTCTCCTCATCATCGCCAATGACAATCCTTTCTAATTGCTCGCATTTTGCCCCCTCTTCCTCTACCCTCATAGACAGCACCAGCACCTTTGATTGCTATAAGTCCCGTCTCGCAAAGGCTGAGGACTCACCCTCGGTCTGATGTCTAATGGCTGCCGCCATGCATTGTCTGGCCATAGATTGGCTTCCTACTAGCTCCTCGACCCAATCTCCCAACAGATACTTCATTTTCAAGTGCAAGGTGGAAGGTACTACTCCCATGGCGTGAAGCTAAGGCCTTCCCACAATAGCAGTGTAGGGGGAGTAGGCATCTACTACGATAAAGTTCACTTCCATGACCTCTATCCCTGTCTGTACAAGCAATTGGATTTGGCTTTTCGAAATGACAACCTTCCCATCAAACCCTATTAGGGGGGAATCATAGTAGGTCAAGTCCTCGAACCTTAGCTTCAGTCCTTTAAATTGGTCAGGGTACATGATCTCTGTGCCGTTACCCTGATCCACCAACACTCTTTTCATGTTGTACCCACCTATCCTAAGGGTAACCCCCAGGGCATCATCATGTGGCTATAAGGTTCCAATCTTATCCTCATCCGAGAAGCTTAAAGCCGGCCTAACTTCCATCCTACTCCTCTTCGGATCAGGGTACGAGTCATTTGCAGATGGTCAAGCTATAGACATCACCCTAGATGGCCGAGAACCAGTCCTTCCCGAAGCAGCAAGGATGATGCTAATTGTACCTAAAGGCGGTCTTGTAGAAGCATCTCTTTGAGCCCCCAACCTCGCCTAACCACCCTATCTATTAGGTTGATACAAGAATTGCCTTAACTTTCTCACCTTAACCAATTGCTCCAAGTGGTTCCACAGAGTCTTGCAATCTTTAGTAGTGTGCCCCTGCTTCTAGTGGTATTGGTAGTGAAGACTTTGATTGCGCTTCATGGGATCTCCTTCCATATTGTTTGGCCATTGAAAGTATGTCTCATTCTTAATTTTCTCCAAGATTTGGTGTACTGGCTCTTGGAACACAGTACCGACTACTTGAGTAGTAGTGGGCCTAGAATGCCCTATAAATTCTCTCCGAGATCGATTGTTATTATACCTCTCCGATCTAAAGTCTCTTCTATCCTGAGGGACCACTTTAGCTTTCCCTTTCCCCTGTTGCTGGTCTTCCTCAACCCGCTTATACTCATCGATACGATCCATGAGCTGATGCACACTCCTAACCGGTTTCCGGGTTAAAGACTTTCTCAAATCATGCTCGGCGAGCAAGTCAACCTTGAAAGTCCTTATAGCTACATCATCAAAGTCTCCATCTATCTCATTAAACATCTTCTAGTACTTGTTAGAGTACGTTTTCAAGGTCTTCCCCTCCTGCATTGCCATGGACAACAAAGAGTCCAAAGGCCGAGGAACCTTACTACAAGTCACAAAACGAGCCCCAAAGGCCCTAGTGAGCTCCTTAAAGGAGTTGATAGAACCGTCTCTCAGACTGTCGAACCATCTCATAGCCATGGGCCCCAAACTGGATGGGAATACTTTGCACATCGAGGCTTCATTTCAGGAGTGGACGGCCATTCTCTGGTTGAAATGTCTAACTCCACAGGGTCCATTCAGCCATTATACATGGTGAATGTTGGCTGAGTAAAATGTCTAGGAAGCTTTCCTCCTTCAATTCTACGTGTAAACAGTGATTTAGAGATCTGGTTAAAAGCTCTACTCATAGCATCATTGCTCAGACCTTTGTGGGGTGGACTCTTACTCCTCCATTAGTAATAACAATCTTCATCATATGAAAAAGAATCACTGGGAGAAGTCCTAGAGCTCGGCCTGTAGCTACCATCTCTCTCATCATCAGAAGAATGGTCAAAATCTGAGGGAGTCCTTCTTTGTCACTCGCGGTGTAGCCTCCGACGAAGACGGTCAATCTCCAACTGCAAGCTTCTAGTGTTCTCCTCGTGTGAGATGTGACTCCTACCTTGAGATTTGCTCTTGCTAGTAAGCATGGTGTGCACACTAACCTCATGGTCCCTCCTTCGTTTAAGGTTGAAGAGCTGATCTTGATGTTGGGAACTGAGAGACTCCTCTCATTCTTGCCCCATGGTTAGACGTTGGACTCACTAAAGCTCAAGCTCTCCCTATAGACGATGCCAATTGTAGGGGCGGGTTTTTGGCTCCTAAACCCAAATGATGAATGGGTTAAGGACCAAAGAGCCCCACATAATGAACTTGTAGAGAGTGGGCTTAAAAAGCTAGGCCTCAATGAATCAGACAATGTGCACAATGGATCAGAGATATTAAGACATCAAAGCAAGACAAGTTTAAAGCAAGGAAATCCTTCCTTGGCAAAGTCAGTGGAGAATGATTCTTGAATTTAGTTCTTTTGGACTTGGATACAATTTTAGCTTTTATTACTATAATGTGTTATCTACATTATGAGTTGGGGCAGTCAAGACAACAATGTTTAGGGGTCTTCTCCACATAAATGCAGTCAGAAGGTTTGGTGAGATGCATTAAATGTGGTGGCAGCTACCATCCCTTCAGTTATGTCAAGGCTAACCTCCTCCTTGAAGTTCTTTCTCTACGATATGACCTTTTCAGGTAACGTGCCACTAACGTGGCCTTACTGTCTGAGCGTGTGTTCTCCTCAGCATGATAATGGACTCCTCGACCATGAATATGACACATGGCACATGTACCTTATTTAAATTCTTGTGCCCCACAAAAACCATTAGCCTTTTTATCATCACATTTGGAAATTTGGGCTTAACTTAACAAAAATAATCATTTTTAAATGAAATAAGATGCACATAAATATTTGTCTAAATCCATGTAAATAAAAAAAAAAATCAATGAATTAGCAAAATAATTTTATTTCTATTTTCATTTTCTTTATAAACATAATGTTCTACATATGTTTTAGAGCCTTTGTGTAAGACTTGACTTAAAGAGAAATCATTAACTATCTCTTTTGTTGCCTTGTTTGGTTGAAATTTCAAAATTTTGACTTGCCTCTTTGAAATCTAATATATATTTAAAGAATAAAATTTTACAAAGAGGAAAAACAAAATGAAAGAGGATACGAATATAAATATTTTTCTAAATTCATGTAAATAAAAAAATTTCAAAGAAAAAGAAAAATAATTTTCTTTTTCTAATTTCATTTCTTCATATACAAAATGTGCAACACATCCTTTATAGCACTTATATAATTCAACTAAAAGGAAAATTATTGACTATCTTTTTTGTTAACTTGTCTAGTTGAATTTCAACAATTTGATTTTTCTTTAAAATCTTGCTAGAATACATGCTTAACAAATTTTCTCATAAAATCATCAAATAATTGCAAATGGCCTTCATTTCGTGTTGGTATTTTTATACCTATACTATACATGTTAGAATACATTAATAGGTAGCCAATTAACCATTTTAGTCATCATGACTTACAATGAAATGATAAGTTGATAAAATCACAAAACATAGTATAATGTCATGTCAAGTTATTTATGTACATTGCAAATCTTTATCTTATTATGAATTTTCCATAAGTTATGTAAGGTACATGCTTCCAAAAAATTTCTTCCATTTCTTACAAAGTCACCAAACTTAATATTAACTGTTTAAAATCACACACACACACACACACACGTGTGTGTGTGTATATTCTTATTACAAAATAATCATTTCCTTCATAGTCTCAAAACTTGACAATTTCATAAATTACTAAAATCAGATAATTGGTAACTTTGACTTAAATTAGAATCATCATCTTTAAAGAATAATAAGGGCTATACTTTTAAAAATAAAACCAAATCCTCCCAAATACTTGACTAAGGCTCCATCTATTCTAGAATAAAACTTGTTGACTGAAAGAGTGGAAAGGGTGAGCTACACAGCTCAGTAAAAAAATTTTAAATCCAAAAACAATCATTTTTAAATGAAATATGATGCGTATAAATATTTTTCTAAGTCCATGTAAATAAAAAAATTCAAAGAATTAGAAAAATAATTTTGTTTCTAATTTCATTTTCTTTATAAACATAACGTTCTACATATGTTTGAGAGCCTTTGTATAAGACTTGACTTAAAAGAGAAATCATTTACTATCTTTTTTGTTGCCTTGCTAGGTTGAAATTTCAACAGTTTGATTTGCCTCTTTGAAATCTAATATGTAAGGAATAAAATTTCATACAGAGAAAAAACAAATGAAAGTGGATATGAGTATAAATATTTTCCTAAATCCATGTAGATTAAAAAAAATTCAAGGAAAAAGAAAGATAATTTTTTTTTCTAATTTCATTTCTTTATATAAAAAATGTTCTACATATGCTTTATAGCACCTATATAACTCAACTAAAAGAAAAATCACTGACTCTCTTTTTTGTTGCATTGTCTAGTTGATATTTCAACAATTCTATTTTCTCTAATATATTTCTTTTAATTTGAATCCATCATTTAAGTTTGGGGGTTTCATGACTGTAGACACTTTATTTTGTATCTTTTACGACTCAAGCCTCCGTTTTTCAATGACAATATCACTAGAAAGGGTCTATTACTAAAGAAACTTTTTAACTTGAAGGATGTTTTGGAAGAGAAAAACATAGCATGAACCCAAAAAATGTGCATACATGCTTAAGCCATGCATATGCATGCTCAAGCATAAATACGCATTAGGGTTTTAGAAAGCCATGTAAGAAAAGATTTTATAAAAAAAGCAGCAGAGCTAATCTCGCATCACCTAAGAAGAGCCCTGCCCTTCTCTCTGAATACTACAAAAATGCCCCATAGCCCTTTTCCCTAAACACACTGAATCTACTCCAAAAGAAGGTTTTTCAAAAATAAGGTTTTTACTTTAAAAGCATTCTAAGTTAAAGTTTTTTTTGGCTGGGACCTATTCTGGTCTAAGCCCGCTAGTTAAACTTACTAACCCTCTGAGTATTTTGTTTTGTAGATTGACTCAGGGGAACAATTAAAATCAAAGCTCTAATAGCTCTCTTTGTGAGGTACTTGTTCTTGCTTTTATCTTTGAATTCTTGTGTTTTTATCTATGTTTTTTTTGCTTTAATAATCATGTGCATTACTTAGGTTTATTGGTCTTTAGTTTAGAAAAATGCTAGGATAGATAGGATGTAGTTTAGTTGGGTGTTGACTATTATGTTTTTGGGTATGGATGTGTGTGCATGCTTGTGCATGCGTACGTATCTCCATGACCATGCACACACATGGTTAACTAGAAAACCTAGAATTGCCTGTTTTGTGATTTATCTCTGTTTTACTTGCATAAATAATGTCTTAGGTTATATTTGAGTCACTTTATGCTTGTTTAGGTTAAGGTCAATAGTATAACATATTAACATGCTTTGTTAGTTTAGATTAGAGATTATGGTTTATGCTTTGATGAACACAAGAACATGCATAAGAACATGATCATCCATTAATGCATAAGTGTTGTGGTGCTGTGACGCAGTGAGGTAAGTGAATGTGAGTTATGCATTATAACATGAGTATGAACCTAATCATAGGACTATTCATTAGGAAGTCGAGCGGGGAGCTTGTAGTCCTTTTGTACGAACTTCAATTCTTTCATAGTGAATTCAGGTTAGCCTTGAGGATCGGTGGGTCAAATCCTCCCCAGGTTTTTACCGTGTGGTTTCCTGGGTGATCATATCTTGTGTTATTTATTTTCCGCTGCTTTATATCTTGATATGATTGTTTGGATTGTTTTAACCTAGAATTGCTTAATTTGACTAAGTAACAACTTGGCTAATTAATCTAGGCTACGCAATCTGTGTGTATTTAAGGGGTCTAAAACCGTTCAGAAATGATAAGTTGATAAAATCACAAAACATAGTATAATGTCATGTCAAGTTATTTATGTACATTGCAAATCTTTATCTTATTATGAATTTTCCATAAGTTATGTAAGGTACATGCTTCAAAAAAATTTCTTCCATTTCTTACAAAGTCACCAAACTTAATATTATCTGTTTAAAATCACACACACACACACACACACACACACACACGTGTGTGTGTATATTCTTATTACAAAATAATCATTTCCTTCATAGTCTCAAAACTTGACAATTTCATAAATTACTAAAATCAGATAATTGGTAACTTTGACTTAAATTAGAATCATCATCTTTAAAGAATAATAAGGGCTATTTGCCTCTTTGAAATCTAATATGTAAGGAATAAAATTTCATATAGAGAAAAAACAAATGAAAGTGGATATGAGTATAAATATTTTCCTAAATCCATGTAGATTAAAAAAAATTCAAGGAAAAAGAAAGATAATTTTTTTTCTAATTTCATTTCTTTATATAAAAAATGTTCTACATATGCTTTATAGCACCTATATAACTCAACTAAAAGAAAAATCATTGACTCTCTTTTTTGTTGCATTGTCTAGTTGATATTTCAACAATTCTATTTTCTCTAATATATTTCTTTTAATTTGAATCCATCATTTAAGTTTGGGGGTTTCATGACTGTAGACACTTTATTTTGTATCTTTTATGACTCAAGCCTCCGTTTTTCAATGACAATATCACTAGAAAGGGTCTATAACTAAAGAAAATTTTTAACTTGAAGGATGTTTTGGAAGAGAAAAACATAGCATGAACCCAAAGAATGTGCATACATGCTTAAGCCATGCATATGCATGCTCAAGCATACATACGCATTAGGGTTTTAGAAAGCCATGTAAGAAAAGATTTTATAAAAAATGCAGCAGAGCTAATCTCGCATCACCTAAGAAGAGCTCTGCCCTTCTCTCTGAATACTACAAAAATGCCCCATGGCCCTTTTCCCTAAACACACTGAATCTACTCCAAAAGAAGGTTTTTCAAAAATAAGTTTTTTACTTTAAAAGCATTCTAAGTTAAAGTTTTTTTGGCTGGGACCTATTCTGGTCTAAGCCCTCTAGTTAAACTTACTAACCCTCTGAGTATTTTGTTTTGTAGATTGACTCAGGAGAACAATTAAAATCAAAGCTCTAATAGCTCTCTTTGTGAGGTACTTGTTCTTGCTTTTATCTTTGAATTCTTGTGTTTTTGTCTATGTTTTTTTTGCTTTAATAATCATGTGCGTTACTTAGGTTTATTGGTCTTTAGTTTAGAAAAATGCTAGGATAGATAGGATGTAGTTTAGTTGGGTGTTGACTATTATGTTTTTGGGTATGGATGTGTGTGCATGCTTGTGCATGCGTACGTATCTCCATGACCATGCATACACATGGTTAACTAGAAAACCTAGAATTGCCTGTTTTGTGATTTATCTCTGTTTTACTTGCATAAATAATGTCTTAGGTTATATTTGAGTCACTCTATGCTTGTTTAGGTTAAGGTCAATAGTATAACATATTAACATGCTTTGTTAGTTTAGATTAGAGATTATGGTTTATGCTTTGATGAACACAAGAACATGCATAAGAACATAATCATCCATTAATGCATAAGTGTTGTGGTGCTATGACGCAGTGAGGTAAGTGAATGTGAGTTATGCATTATAACATGAGTATGAACCTAATCATAGGACTATCATTTTGGACTATTATGTGTGTGTGTGTGTGTGTGTGTGTGTGTGTGTGTGTGTGTGTGTTTGTGAAATTATAGCATTCCAAAAAGAATGTTGGGAAATTTAGACCCCGGTTAATAGAATTAACAAGTTTTAAATCCAAGTTGTTAATTAGATTTGTTATCAATAAAACTTGTTAAAACAAACAAACATCAATATCATGTCAATAATGAATGTAGTGAAAAAGTAAATAAGACAAGATATGATGACCCAGGAAAACAATGAAACCAACCAGTTTCACAGTAAAAAACCTGGGGGGAAACCTTCCCGAAAAGCAATCCACTATAGTAAAGAGAAGTTTCAGATCTAGTACAAAACCTTTATCCCTAGATTCTATAATCCCCGTAGATGAACTCACAGCAGAAACCTTCTACCGCTTCAGAACTTCTGAACTCTTCAATATATGAACGCCACCCTTTTTGTTGCACAGATCCCAATACGTGACTAACTCCTTTGCACGAATCCTAGTTCGTGACTCACTCACAAACTTGAGGAAGAAGAATGTTGGCTGTAAAGTTCTTCACTTCATCAACAATGAAGATCAAGAAGCACTTGGTTATAAAATCCTAAGCAGCAAAGACGCAGTAACTTCTTTTAGAGAGAATAAGGTATCGGTCACCTTTTGCATATGTTCTCCTTATATTCTCTTATGTGACGGCCTCTAAAATAAGCCTTATGTAGGACTAGGGTTGTGAGAAAAGAAACCCTACATAAATACAAAAGCCTGGTTCAAAAATCAGGTCTAAAAATTCTAATTTCCCGTAACCTCGATCGATCGGGAGGTGTCGATGAGGTGTCGAGAAGGTGTCAAGAAGACAGAAGCTTTCTCGATCGATCCACCAGCTGTCGAGAAAGTGTCGAGATTGCGATAACAATCAACTGAAGAGCTCGATAGATAACCAGCTGTTGAGAAGGTGTCGAGAAGCTGTTGAGCTATCTATCCACATGTGTTGTGCTATCTGTCCAGTTTTAATGAACACCTTTTCTTCACTTGTTTCTTGGTCCAATCTTTATGACTTTAATACTAGACTTGAACATCATGTTTTTTGAAGTATTAAACACATATTAGATCTACCTAAATACAAGTAAAGTGTATTTTGTCAAAGGGTTAGCCAACTACATAAAATAATGACATATGTTCTTAACAAGTGAACCACATATGTCCTAACAATCTCCCCCTTTGGCAATCCATGACAAAACCACAACAAACAAATGAACATATGAGAGAAGTCATAAATCACTCACCTCATATTCACTTGTTGAATATAATAAAATCTATTATAACACAAACCCTTGAAAAACATTGCAAGAAAAGAGTTTATGGCAAGTAGACTTTGACAACCTGTATTTCTGAAACACTTTAAACAAACTCATCAAGGAATCTTTGTGTAAAGTAGAAATAATAAATTACATACAAGTATAAGAAACATGTGTATGAAGATAGAAAAGAACCAACACATATAAAGGTAGGTGAAAGAAACATACATCAACATATATCAAAGATAAGCATAATGTATGTAAACATGGTCACAAGACCTAATGTACAAGAAGAAGGAAGTAAACACTCTCCCTAACAAGATGAAACACATCTCCCCCTTACAAACGAATGTATTTCTCTCCCTAACATGTAGAATCTTCCAAAAAGAAACCACATATTCTCCACAAATTCTCCCCCTTTTTGTCATGATTGACAAAGGGTACAAGAAACTAGAAAGCTTCACCTGAGAAACATAAAGATGATCAAGGGGGCACAAAGAAATCTATAAAAATGCGTGAATGTAATGAAATAAGATGTTATGGATGACAAGATAAAAGAATGATGCAAAACATATGAAAAACAAATCTCTCAACAAGAAAAAAAATATTGAGCATATAGATCCCAAAACACACACATATGCTAAATAAGTCTAACCAATTTTATATTTCAAAAACAAGTCAAGACAGTTTAGTGAGCATACATTAGCACATGTAAACCTTGTAATGACCAAATCACATTGTACCTGCACATGTATCATGAGTAGCAAAGAATATTGCATGTTGTGTGTGAAAAAAATCGCAAGATTGCATGAGTGTCAACTAGTTATGACGATTTGAGATATGAGAAAATAACTTTAACTCACACACAATTATAACTGTTTGATGGGGACTATCACCTTTGAGGTACATCCTATAACTCTCACATCTCCTAGAATACACACTTGCAACCATATTTAAAGCATTTTTTTTTTTTTTGCTTTTTATTTTTCTATGCATATTTTCTTTTATTTTTAGCATATCGTACATGGGCATAAAAAGAGAGAAAAGAAATACCCAACATGTTAAGCAACATTGCACTTTTGCTATGCCAAAGCATATGGATGTCTTTGACACTGCACTTTTGCTATGCCGAAGTATACAAGTGTCTATGACACTGCACTTTTACTATGCCGAAGCATACATATGTCATATTATGATTGGCGGGCAATAATGGTAAGATGATTATTTATGCCTTTCTCTTAGGATTTTCTAGTCCTACCCATTAAAAAGAGTGATACGAGTGTTAAGTTTAAGAGATAACTTAATCTTACTCATCACAAACAAGAGCTACAAAGCTCACTTGCTTAGTTGTGCATAGAGATGCTCATCTAAGTTACAAATGATACAAAATTTAGAAACTTTGTTTCAATGGCCATCCAAGGTACACAAGTACCAAAGTATACAAAACATACACTATTTTTGTATTTTTATGATTTTTCTCTTTTTATTTTTATTTTGAAAACAAAATAAAAACTAACAACCAAACAAAAACAGACAAACAATATGAGAGCATGAAAGAAGGATGCATATGCATAAAGGCATGATAGAAAAATGCAGATGCATGAAAGCATGATTCCAAAAACAGATAAGAAATCAAGCAAAGAGAGTCCTACTTTAGATAGAAAGAATTAAAGCAGAGGACAAACAGACAAAAACAATTAAGTCTTAGGCTCATTTTTCACCCACATAAAACGAGTCTTTGGCCGTGAAGATGAAAAGACACGTGTCCTAGTATGTCTACTAAAGGACATAGAAGAATTAGAATTCTCCTGAAATTGAGTTAAAAAGTTCAAGACTTTTAATAACTCTTCAAAAAAAGGTGTAGGCCCTTGAGAGGAAACCTGTGACCGTTTGGACAATTGCTTATGAGGATACAACTTAAAGCAATTAAGACGAATGTGTCCAGAAACACCACAATTGTGACAAACATGAGGTTTAACAAATGATTTAGAATTAGACAAATCAATTTTGAATTTCATACCTTTATTACCTTTCTCAGATTGTGGCACAAAGACAGTCCTTGATCCAGAAGCCATGGAAAAGGAGGGGCTGGAGGAAACAGCATATCCTAAGCCAGTCTTGTCAGAACTAGGCTTTTGAGCACTTAATACCTCATCATTCTTTGCACTAGACATCCTTTCTATTTGAGTTCTAGCTTGACTAAGCTCAACCTCAAGATTCTTGACATTCTTTTCTAATGAGGCGTTATCCACAACAAAAGTCTCAACTAACCTTGTAGTCTCATCCAGTTTAACTAACAGATCAGCTTTTTCAATTTTTACCTCATTCAGCTCTTTTCTACAAAGATGAGAAGTCTTTTCAGATTTTATGAATTCAGTGCATAGCTTATTATAAGCTTCTTAAAGGGTCATCTTCTTAGGTACTTCATCATCAGAAGAATCCTCACTGTCACTAGCATTCTCCACAATCACCTTATTGGTTGAAGCAGCAAAGGCTATAACGTGACGACATTCATCCACAAAATTATCAAAAGAGTCATCCGTGTCACTCCAAGTAGCAACCAATCCTTTATCTTTTAGATCCTTAGTTTTTTCCTTCATGAGGTAGTTTGAACACTCTATCCTCATATGACCAAAACCTTTACACTCATGGCATTGGATGAGGGGTTTTTCATTCTTACCCTTCCTTGAGGATTTAGGTTTCCTGGGAGGTTTGTCCTTGTCCTTTTTCCCAAACTGGAGAAGTTTGATAATCTCATTAGTTATGAAGGTTAGATCCTCATCCTCATCTTCACTTTCATCTTCATCTTCAGAGTACTCAATCTCTTCCTCTATACACTTAAGAGCCAAGTTTTTACTCTTTCCACCTTTTCCCATTGAATCTAATCCCATCTCATAGGTTTGAAGGTTCCCTATAAGCTCAATCAAAGGAATTTGATCAATGTCCTTTGCTTCTTCAATGGCAGTGATCTTGGCATGGAATCTTTCAGGTAAGGACCTAAGGATTTTCCTAACAATTTTGGATTCTACAATACATTCTCCAAGGTTGAAAGTAGAATTCACAATATCCATGAGTTTAGCATAGAACTCATCAAAGGTCTCATCCTCCTCCATCCTTATTTCTTTAAAACTACTAGTGAGTTGTTGAAGTTTCACAGTCTTTACTGCCTTGGTACCTTCATAGGTGGTCTCAAGAATGGTCCAAGCTTCCTTGGCAACTTCCGTGGATGATATTTTCTTGAATTC
This sequence comes from Quercus suber, assembly GCF_002906115.3. Classification (NCBI taxonomy): domain Eukaryota; kingdom Viridiplantae; phylum Streptophyta; class Magnoliopsida; order Fagales; family Fagaceae; genus Quercus; species Quercus suber. Next base: position 342,667 of record NW_027070022.1, read on the forward strand.
CTCATTGGCCACCCCAAAAAACAAAGCATTTAAGGCCCTACTGTTGAAATTTGCCGCTATGATTGTTGCATCATCCCAATCCACCGGAGCTTCCTTTGGCTTAATCTAGCCAACTTCAACAGCTTGCCATACCTGTTTACCTAAAGCCTGTAAAAAGACTTTCATACGAACTTTCCAGTACGCATAATTAGTTCCATCAAATAAAAGGAGGTATAAATAAAGATTGTCATCTATCCATGATAACAGGGGTCAATGGATCACACTCAGGAAATTAATCCAATCAAAGTAAACCCGCTCTAATACCACTTTGGGAAATTTAGACTCCGGTTGATAGAATTAACAAGTTTTAAATCTAAGTTGTTAATTAGATTTATTATCAATAAAACTTGTTAAAACAAACAAACATCAATATCATGTTAATAATGAATGCAGCGGAAAAGTAAATAAGACAAGATATGATGACCTAGAAAAACCAATGAAACCAACCAGTTTCACAGTAAAAAACCTGGGAGGAAATCTTTTCGAAAAGTAATCTACTATAGTAAAGAGAAGTTTCAGATCTAGTACAAAACCTTTGTCCCTAGACTCTATAATCTCCGTAGATGAACTCACAGCAAAAACCTTCTATCGCTTCAGAATTTCTGAACTCTTAAATATATGAACACTAGCCTTTTTGTTGCACAGATCCCAATACGTGACTAACTCCTTTGCACGAATCCTAATTCGTGACTCACTCACTAACTTGAGGAAGAAGAATGTTGGCTGTAAAGTTCTTCACTTCATCAACAATGAAGATCAAGAAGCACTTGGTTACAAAACCCTAAGGCGCAAAGATGCAGTAGCTTCTTTTAGAGAGAATAAGGTATCGGTCACCTTTTGCATATGTTCTCCTTGTATTCTCTTATGTGACAGCCTCTAAAATAAGCCTTATATAGGTTTAGGGTTGTGAGGAAAGAAACCCTACACAAATACAAAAGCCTGGCGCAAAAATCAAATCTAAAAATTCTGATTTCCCGTAACCTCGATCGATCGGGAGGTGTTGAGGAGGTGTCGAGCTTTAAACCTCGATAGATAGCTAGGTGTCGAAAGAGGTGTCAAGAAGGTGTCGAGGAGACAAAAGCTTTCTCGATCGATCCACCAGCTGTCGAGAAGGTGTCGAGATTGCGATAACAATCAACTGAAGAGCTCGATAGATAGCCAACTGTCAAGAAGGTGTCGAGAAGCTGTCAAGCTATCTTTCCACATGTGTTGAGCTATCTGTCTAGTTTTAATGAATACCTTTTCATCACTTATTTCTTGGTCCAATCTTCATGGCTTTAGTACTAGACTTGAGCAACATGTTTCTTGAAGTATTAAACACATATTAGATCTACCTAAATACAAGTAAAGTGTGTTTTGTCAAAGGATTAGCCAACTACATAAAATAATGACATATGTTTTTAACAAGTGAACCACATATGTCTTAACAAAGAATGAGCACAAAAACTATCATTTTGGAAAGACGTCATAGAAACAATTTGAATTTGCCGAAAACACAAAGCAAGGCTAAAAATAATTTCTAGTTCAGCCACTGCTAGGCATAGACATGGCAAAACGAGTCAGAATTTTCTGACCCAACTAGAAAAATACCTGGTCCAAACTCGATTTTTTTTATCCAAAGCAAAAATGGATTGACCTGTGACCTAACTCGTATTTTTTTGCGAGTCAACCCAACTCGACCTACGACCAGACTCAAACCTGAACCATTTTTTAAAACTCTCTTTTTTGGGGTAAAAATAATAATAAAATTAAGACAATATTGGTTTAATTGTTTATTGTGAGCTTTAAGAAAACAATTAAGACATTTACATAACTATATGCAAATTAATTGAAAGATGAATGATTGAGCATTCTGTAATGAGTGAAGATTTTTAGACATCAAATAGCAAAGTACATGCCAAGATAATCTGGTTATAGTACAGTTAAAAATATAGATTTAAATTGTAGACATGTGTGAAAAACATTCCACAAGTGTGAAAATAGTGAAGCCAAAGTATCAAACTAACATAAATTATGAATGCTTAGACCTATTTTTAACAATTTATGTTCAAAATAAACGACTTTTCAAAATAAATTATGATATTTCATAGAGTGTATGTTGCTTAATAGTGATATGATATTCATAAAAAAGACCATGTATATATAAGTAAACAATCAAACTTTAATATATATCTCAAATTGAAATAGAGTGCCAACCACAATTGACAATAAATTATAAAATTAATTTTCAAGATTGTCAATTTCTTATATGTTTTATTTTTTGTCAAATGAATTATCCAATAAGTCATTTGTAATTTTGTTTTATATTTTGGGATGATGATATTATGTAGAAATAAAACTTGTGTATTTATTTTACTTATCTTTGTGTTATTTTGTTTTAGATAGCAATGTTAGGGTTTGTATAATTTTAAAATTATTGAATAAGTATTAATAAGTGTAATTCATTCTTGATATAAGTGGTGAATTCAAAGTAATGCATTTACATCAAGTAATTTGTTGCATGACTTTTTAAATGGCAAGTACAAGTTGTTTTCTTTATTAAAAAAAAAAAAAAAAAATTCATGTGAAAAATACAAGTCAACCCGACCTGACCCAAAACCCGATTGACTATAACCCCTTTTTAACCCGCTTAAAATGACCTGTTTTTGACCCACAACCCGTTTGACCCGACCCGAACCTAACCTGACCCGCCCGTTTTGCCATGTCTAGCTAGGCAAACTCTAAATCCTATTCATTTGCCCCTCTGTATATGAAGCATTACTTTGCTCCTCTCCCCTAGGATGGTTTAAAATAAATTTTGATTCTTCCATCCAAAAGAACAAAACTGCTAAAGTAGTTTGTTACAAAATGAATCAAAGGGATATCATTCCTACATGGACTCATCGATTCATGTTCCGATTGAAGGAAATTCCATTAATGTTGATGATGTGGAAACTCGTCAGTGGTGCTCTCATCTATATGAATGGGCAATGACAATTTGCTCTTCAAATCAATTTGTAAAGAAAAATTGTAAAGGGTATAAAACCGGTTTGATGTTGGCCGAGTTCCCTCTGATGATCAAGTTAGATTCAAATTGAATGATCCGCTTGCTCAAATTAGAAAGCAAAATAGCTTATAGTTGTGATTATAAAATTGTGTACCTTTTTTCTCTTCTTACTGTGTGGGTTTTATAGCCCTTCTCTCCTCTTCTCCATAATGGATATATCGTATTTATTCTCATGATCATTTGTCTAAATTTTCATCTCTCTACATTTCAATTTAATTAAAAAAATTTATTTTATAATAAATTATTATAAATAGTATGTTTAAATAAAATTGTAATTAAATATTTTTTTTCCTTGAGTATTTTATTTTCTTGATGTTGCCCCTCTGTATATGAAGCATTACTTTGCTCCTCTCCCTTAGGATGGTTTAAAATAAATTTTGATTCTTCCATCCAAAAGAACAAAACTGCTGAAGTAGTTTGTTACAAAATGAATCAAAGGGATATCATTCCTACATGGACTCATCGATTCATGTTCCGATTGAAGGAAATTCCATTAATGTTGATGATGTGGAAACTCGTCAGTGGTGCTCTCATCTATATGAATGGGCAATGACAATTTGCTCTTCAAATCAATTTGTAAAGAAAAATTGTAAAGGGTATAAAACCGGTTTGATGTTGGCCGAGTTCCCTCCGATGATCAAGTTAGATTCAAATTGAATGATCCACTTGCTCAAATTAGAAAGCAAAAGAGCTTATAATTGTGATTATAAAATTGTGTACCTTTTTTCTCTTCTTACTGTGTGGGTTTTATAGCCCTTCTCTCCTCTTCTCCATAATGGATATATCGTATTTATTCTCATGATCATTTGTCTAAATTTTCATCTCTCTACATTTCAATTTAATTAAAAAAATTTATTTTATAATAAATTATAATAAATAGTATGTTTAAATAAAATTGTAATTAAATATTTTTTTTCCTTGAGTATTTTATTTTCTTGATGGAGGGAGACAGAAATTTACACAAAAGATTGATAAGGGTATTTCTCAAAGTTTAGGGGCTCCTAATTTCAACTAGAAGATCAAGGGGTCAATTTGATTTTGACCCAAAGTTCATGAGATGCTTTGGGCTTTTTGCATTTTAACTATGAGAATTTTGGAATTGGTAGCTATTGCCTTTTTTACACAGTTTAAACTGATTAGACTCTAGAGCTTGTCGAATTGTCATGTGCTCGATCACTTGTTTGATTGGTATGACTCAGATGAGTCTTGAGTCCGACCTAACTTGTCTACCTTACTCATATTAATTAACAATAATTTTTTTTTTTTTTTGAGAGAGAGAGTTTCGACTTACGGCGTCCACTCCTGATAATAGCTCTTTATCATCAGACCAAGACACTAATCAATTTTTGATGTAGGCAGGGATTGAACTCTAGATCTTTTATACAACCATCAGAGACTTTACCAGTTGAGCTAACTGGAACTCACTAATTAACAATAAAGTTAAAGAGACCCAAATATGTTTTATAAGAGTCAATTTGATAATCAAAGTGCACTATAATAAGGAGTTTCAATTTTCAAAATCATAACATCCCCAACATATATTTAGTTCCACCTTGGCTCTAAATTTTTCTTAATTCCTCACTCTTCTTGTTTAGAATGGTATAAGAGAATTCGAATACATGACCAAAATTGTATGGGAATTGTTATTTAACCATAGTGACAAAACTTAACAATTCATAAGTAATTGTAATTTAATTTTTATGATTTTTTAAAAAAAAAATCAATTTGTAACATAGTAGGGCTCAGGTTTTATTTTTTCTTTAAATTCAATTCGTAACATAGTAGGGTTTTGGGTTTTTTATTTTTTATTTTTAAATTCAATTTGTACAAAATGTTGAAAGGATTTGAAGAATAATTTTTCTAAAGAAGGAGATCAAGAAAGTAATGCCACTGATTTGCAACATTTTTAACATTCAAATAATTAAAAATAATTGTTTTCGAGTAAAGATAACACATTTTGTGCTATATTAATCAACAAAATTACGTGATTTAATCATGAAGGTAGGTGGAATCTTTTTTTTTTTTTTTTTTTTTTTGAGAAACAGGTGGAATCATAAATGTAAGTGAAATATTACGTGATTTAATCATGAAGGTAGGTGGAATCTTTTTTTTTTTTTTTTTTTTTTTGAGAAACAGGTGGAATCATAAATGTAAGTGAAAGAAATACGGTAGAACCTTCTAAATTTTGTCCTAACCATAAAATTAACTGGTCACTCCTTTCCAAAAGGATGCACTTTATAATTAAAAAAAAAAAAAACTCAATTATTATATTCCTTTCATGACATAATAAGTGACATGCTTGTGTGAGAGACCACGCCTCGAACCCAAACCTAAAAATTGTAGGTTTTGACTATGTCCCATGTGAATGGGGTAAAGTCATATTATTACCTTTCAAGAGACATTGGAGAGGATCTTACTGTTATTATTCTCCCTCCTAGGTCAAGAGTTTTACAATGAAGTTTCCACTCATTTAATTGGAAAAATAAGAAAACCAAAAGAATTGAAAAATACATCATTGTTATTGATGATTTGAAATTGAAATTGTATGTCTCTTTGATAATAACTAGAGAATTACATGGCTTTAGTTCTAGATATAATCTAAAGCAAAAATACATTGCTTTGATCCCTAACTACAATCTAGAAAGAGAAAATTACAAGGATAAGTTTAACCTACTAACCCTTCATCTAAGTTTGGAGGCAAGGTTAGAGGATTCGAAAGGTGTTAGGCATCCAACCTACCAATGAAACCGATCTTCTAGACTTTGATGACCAATAATAATATCAAATCATTTAAGAGTTTATATCATCCAAAACATGTGATTGCAAGAGTAAAACATCCAAAAACATGATGAAACCCTATGCTAGACATGTATATCAAATATTGAAAGAGATGGTGAATATGTGTGTGATGTGTGACAAACCCTAATCTAGAGATGCATGTGAACATATTATTTGAATTAAAAACCCTAATCGTGCAAAGACTAAGAACAATCTAGATCTAACATGTTAGCAATTAAGAACATGTGAAAGCATGCTTTAATCTATGAACCAAACTTTAATCAACAAAATAATCTTAGATCTAGGATACAAGAACATGTTATTCTAGTATTATAAATCAAAAGCATAGGAACATATTTCTTTTTGGGAAAACCCCTAATTCTAAACATATGAACATACTTTGAATTAAAAACCCTAGAAACATAGAAAATATGAAAAAGAAAACCTAGATCTAGCATGATAATTGTTTTTTTTTTTTTTTTTTTTTTTTGATGGATTGTAACTAACTAAGAACATGAAAACAAAACATGCTTTGAATTTAAAGCTAGGTCATTAAAAAAACCTGAGAAGGTTTTAAGCCTTACCCACATGCACAACACTCCAAGCTAGACAACACCTCAAGAGGGAAAGAGAAAATTCTCAATTCACTTGGAAGCTCTAAGATTTTTTGGAGGTCTTTTGAACTGTTGCTAAAGAGGGAAATTTATACAAGAAATAGGGGAGCTAGGGTTGAGTCTCTAGGCAATGTGGGACTATGAAAAATAAGGTTTTCTAAGTGAAAAATTTAGGGGGCAAAGTCAATTTGAGTAGGGTGCTAAGCTGAAAAAGGAAGCAAATATGGGGATTCTGATACAAGTGTCAATCGACAATTGGTTCCAGATTTCCCATTATTTTACCTTTTTCGGTTTGGTTCTTTCCCAATTCAATTGTAATTTGATTCCTTCCGAATTTCAACTCTATTTTCTGACTATCTTGGTCCACAAGCTCAACAAATCAATTCCAAATATGTTCAATTAATTAATCAATATTTACCAATTTTGCAAGGAATCAATAAATGCTTTGTCTCTAGACCAAATCGGGTACATGCAATCTTACCATAAATCATATCCTCATGCAAGTGCATGTTGTCGTTGAAACTTGTTTTCTTGATATCTTTTAATCTAGCTATCCAATTGAAACCCATGAACTGTCGTTTTAATTGTTATAATCTCAAGGTTTATTTCATGAAATGTATTTGGAGATTAAACAACAAAAATTACAATTTTGCACTTGTGAAATGATATAATAATGATATGCGACGCAATGCGATTTAGGTCAAATGGGAGTTGCAAAATGGCGTGTTTACATCTTGTTAATTTAATTTAATTTTAATTTTAAAGGACATACTTGTTAAGTTAGTACTAGAAAAACTAATTTTTAAAAGTTAAAAATACAAATTCTTATTAAAAATTACGTAATTTCTACATTAAAATACGTTTTAGAAATTGTCTCAGCCCCAAACCTACTGCATGGCGAAGCCGCGGTCTCTCATCTTATCGACCAAGACACAAAGTGGTGGAACACCTCCCTCATTGATCAAATCTTCCATCCTTTTGAGGCAGAAAAAATTAAATTTATCCCGCTATGCTCATTTTCACAACCTGACCTTCTGTTTTGGCCGAGCACCAGCTGTGGTGATTATGCAATAAAATGGGGATACCATTTCTTATGTGTGGAAGATGACAGCGAGCTGGCCTCGGTCTCTGATGGGGCTACTTCAAGATCTTTTTGGAACAGTTTATGGAAGATTAATGTCCCAAATAAGGTGAAATCTTTCATGTGGAGAGCCTGCACTGACTCATTACCAACGTTGAAGAAGCTAGTACAAAAAACTGTTGTTAGTTATCCATTGTGTGCTTCATGTTTGCAGGTTCCTGAGGACGTCCTTCATGCGCTGTGTGACTGTACAAATCTAAAGAAAGTTTGGAGCTCAGATTTCCACGAGCTAGCTGCTGCAAATCACCAATTTCGTTCCTTTGCTGATCTGTTTGGGATGTTGATCAAAAATCAATGTAAATTGGATCAGTTTGCTACGACTTGCTGGATGATTTGGAACATGAGAAACAAGTTTCGGGTGCACCAACCCGTGCTCCCCCTGGACAAAATATCGGCCTCAACCCGTGACTACCTGTCTGAGTTTCTAAAGCTCTGCCCCAAAGCTGCCAAACAAGTCCGGCCAGTTAAGAAGGTTTGGAAGCCCCCTGACGACGGTAAGGTGAAAGCAAAATTCGATGGGGCCATGTTCGATGAACTGAATGAAGATGGTATAGGAGTGGTTGTTAGAAATCCTCAAGAGGAGATTATAGCAGCCCTATCCGGGAAAATGCCAAAGCCATCTTCGGTGGACGTGCTCGAGTCACTTGCTGCTAGAAGAGCTACTTATTTTGTTCTAGAACTAGAATTTCAAGATTCTATCTTCAAGGGTGATTCAGAAATATCCATCAAGGCGTTGCAAAGTGGTATTCCTTAATCAACCTCTTATGGTCACTTGATAAAAGACATTTGTCTTATGCTAGCTCTGTTCGGTGTTTTTTCTTCTCTGAGGGCGGAGCCACATAGCGCGCTTGGGGGGGCCGTGGCCCTCGCGAAAAAAAAAAAAAAAAAAAAATTCCCATTAGACTATGAAGAAAAAATAATTGGCCCCCCCAACATGAGACAGCCGGCCCTCCTACCCATTTCTCACCCATTCCCTCAGCTCTCAATCAAAAATTAGGAACACCCTCAAATATAAAAAATAAAAAATAAAAATGATTTGTTCTACTTTCAAGCCAAAAAAAAAAAATTGTAACAAAGCCAAGCCCACTGACCACGGTAAGACAAGCCCACTACCCACGGCAAGCCCAACAATAGCAAACCCATGGATTCTCACCCCAAAAAAAAAAAATTAAAAAAAAAAAAGTACAGAGCAAATCAGAAATCAAACCACGGTCACATCTTTGCAGAGAAAACCAATCCCTAATACAGCCTATACAGAGCAAAATTAAACCAAACCCCATTACCCAATACTGCAATACAGAGGTGTTTATTAAAAAAAAAAAAAAAAAAAAACCAAGACAGAGCAAACCAAACCTAGTTACCCACGGTGAGACAGTCACGTCGGCCATCGCTTGCAGGCACAACTCGCTCCATCGCTCGTCGTCCTCCTCTAGCCGTCACTTGTTGCTTGCCCCTCGTGACCTCGTCGCAGATCGTAGATCGCAGCTCGCAGATTGGTCTCGTCTTGCCATCTCGGCTGCTTCGGTGCTCAGCGTCAAGGTATTTCTCTCTCTCTCTCTCTCTCTCTCTGAGATGAAAAATATGAAATGAAAATGAATGTTTGATGTCTCTCTCTTTTTATTCTAGTCTTAGTTGTCTAACTTGGTATCTCTCACCCTTTTGAACTGTAAGACTCTGATTGGCTGCCGAATCTTTAGTTTCTTTACTTTTTTTTTTTTTTTTTTTTTTTTTGAGAACCAATCTTTATAGCTTTACTCTTTAAATTTATTTTGCTTTTTGCCTTTGTCTTATCCGTTGCTGACTTGCTGTTGGTCAGTGTGTGTTGGTTTAGGTGATATTGATTGTCTTTTAGTGTAAATGGGTAATGTGTACTGTGATTGTGAAATTTTCTAATGGGCAGGTTGTGATTGAGGGGCGGCTTGTACTTATCTGTTGAGTGGGGTGGGGGTAGATGGGCTGATGGGCACATGGGCCGGGTAGTAAATAATAATTAAAGCAGTGTAATGTATTGCACATTACACTGCTTTAATTATTATGCTGAACATAGGATGTATAATGTTTGACTATTTTAGTGTAATGTGTATAAGGAACAAAATAATATAACAAATTAAAGCAATATAATTAATGACAAACAAATTAAAGCAATATAGTTTATTATTACGCTAAACAACAATAATTAAAACTATATAATTAAATTAACTAATACATTATAAAAGATAAATTAATTAAATTATTTTTGTTTTTGTTTGAGGGGTTATTATTAATTAAAGTTGTATTAAAAATGGCTTGACTTTTTAAATTATAGTGGAATTTTTTTTTTCTTGAGTATGAATAACATTCATATAACTAAGTAAAAATTTCTAATTAAAATTTTATTTTTAAAAATTCTTTTCAGGTTAATTTTTTAGTCATAATCTTTTAAGTTAAGAGAATTATGAGCAAACGAAAAACAATTGATGCATTCTTTAAGAAAAAAGATGTTAGCAATTCAGAAATTAGGACACCTGTGATTGTAGAAATAAATGTTAATACTTCAATGCCTGATGAACACCCCTCCAAATGTCCAAAACTTCAATTTGAAGAGATAGATCGTGATCCAAGATCACGAAAATAAATATGTGAATTTCCTATCAACAAACAAGATGAAATCCGACGAGCTTATCTCAAAGAAAGTTCATATCAACCTAAAAATATAGACTATCTATACAATGATGATACTCAAATTGCCGAACTACGCAAATACTGTCTTATGCATATGATTGTTTTTCTTTTGGCGTTTTGTTTTCTCTATTATTTTGTTTCTCACAAGTTTGGAATTTCAGTTGAATTCCTAACATGTTCAAGTATATAATGATATATGAAAGTTGATAATTTTGTATCTAATAAACTTAAGAATTATATTTAGTATATCTATGTTACAATCCGGTCCCCAAGTATTTATTCCTAGCTACGCCCCTGCTTCTCTCACACAACTAGACAAGGAAACAACTAGACAAGGAAATACTTTAGCCCATACCTTAACTCACAGGAGATTTTCTTTTCCTGTTTCCATTTAGATGGAACATATTCCTCCAGATTTTTTTTATTGCTTTGTACGTGATTTTTCAGCTCTCAAATAAAATACCCAGTTGGGTTGTTTCTCCAATATATATATATCTTCAATATCAATACTTCTCTTTTCAAATAATAATCAATTAATTACTATAAGGTACTATTCTTCACTGGTAATGAAAGTGCAGCCAGCTTGCTCACCATCGAGTCAAATTCAATAACCGAACTCCCACCTTCTTCAATGGCCTCAAGTGCGACCCCACGCAACTCAGCTGCTCGTTTACACTCAACTCGTTCCTGACTCACCAAATCAACAAAAACTCGTGACAACTCGTCTGGGTCAGGCACAAATTTTCTACCTTCACCGACCCTTATTGCCACATTTAACTCGTCCACCAATAAACTATCATTCACAAATTGGTCAGCTCCCAATGGCCACGTCAGCAGTGGCACCCCAGCTACTATCCCTTCAAGGACCGAGTTCCATCCACAGTGACTCAAGAACGCGCCCACGGCTCGATGACTTAGTATCAAAACCTGTGGAGCCCACCCTTTAATAACAAAGCCTTTCCCAGCCACACGATCCTCGAACCCTTGTGGAACGGTGTTGTTATCACCGTCCACGTATACTTCTGTGGGCTCCTTTACCACCCAAACAAACTGGACCCCACTTTTCTCTAACCCAAATGCAAGCTTCTCCATCTGATTATTGTTCAATAGAGCTTGACTCCCAAAGCACACGTACACAACCTTGCGATCTTCACACGTGTCAAGCCACGATAAAATCTCTTCTACTTTGACTGAACTGGACCCACCTCTCTGATTTGGCCCAGATGGGAGTAATGGTCCTACTGCCCAGACACGATCATGCCCCATATCTTTTTTCAAATTTTCCAAATAAACCCTTTCCAACCCGTTAAACGAGTTGATAACGAGTCCCCAACTCGCCATGTTAGCGCGAAACGCATCTTTGATGAATTCAGAATCTAGGTTTGCTTCAACGAAGCTACGATAAAGTGGAGAGAGTTTCCACCAAGGGTATTTCGGGGAACTAGGAATGTTGGGGAGCGAAATGGCCTCGTTTTCATCACTAAGGTTTTCTCTCCTAGGTAGGTCACGCCAGAGAGAGTACATGACAGACAAAGCCATAGCACCAGAGGGCGAGAACACGATACGATGAATACTCAGTTCACATGCGAGTCGATGAGTCCAACCTAAGAACATGTCGGATATTATAGCCGCAGGTGGTGAAGGGTGGGATTTGAACCATTGTGTTATGGGGTCGTAGAGTTCACTTAAACAGCATATCATGGCTTCGAAAGAAGTGGGTGCTAAGTCTTTGGTGTTTTCTAGGCCTTGTGGGATTGAAGGGTGTGTGGGAAATGGGAGGACGAGGGTGTTGATGGAAGCTGGGTGTGTGGAGAGAAGAGAGTCGAGGAGATGGAGGTTCTTTGGGGTGGTTAGAATGGTGATGGTGAAGCTACGGAGGACTAGTTGCTGGGTTAGGTCTAAGAGTGGTATCATGTGGCCCTGTGCTGGGTATGGGAGAATGAGGAGATGGGCATCGCTGCCTGATGAGACAGTCATTCTGGTTTCTGTAAAGTTGTTAATGTAGTGAATGTACAAAATAGAAGTTATATATATAGAGAGAAAAAATAGTGTCTGCATAAAGTTGTTTATTATTATTATTATTATTATTATTTATTCTAAGGGAAAGTTTCCACCTACTTCCAAAATCCATCACTCCTGAATCTTCATTTCATAATTTATGATTAAACTTTAAATCTCGAACTTCAAATCTCATATTTAATAGAGTATCAGTTTGAATTCAGCATTTTTCGCTAAATTCTGCGGCACGTTTTCTCCTTCTCATTATTATTATTATTATTATTATGCGTTTAGGGACAAAAGTTACTATTTATGAGACAAAAAATACTGTTCACATACTATTTTGATATTGTTTACGCATTGTTTATAGGACTCACAGCCACTTTATGCAAAAAAAAATATTAAAAATAGGTCACACGATACTATTCACAAATTTAAAAATTATTTTGCTATAGTGTTTTCAGCAACAATAAGTTGTATCCAAACGGAACCAAAGTTAAACGTAATGATGTAGGACACAATTTACTATTTAATTATTGTAATTTATTATTTTTGGTATTTTTATGTAAAAAACGTTATTTTAGGTTTAGGTAATTTATTTCCTTATTTTTAGTGCATTTAATGCTTTTTTAGGTTAAAGTTGATTCCTATTATGGTTAGGTATTGTGGGGCCAGAAAATCGGGTAGCCTTGGCCCACTCCAAGCCAGGCCCAAATGGCCCACGCCGAGGATGCATGATGGGTCCGAGGATGACCCTGTTCTCGGGCGTCCAAGGCCTCGGAAAAACACGAGGACCACCCTACCAAAGAACTCCTGGAATATCTGAGGAGGAGAGGGTCCAGTGCCACACGTTGGCAACAGAAGTACGGAGAAGGGGCAAGCCCTAGGCGAACTGTCACCTCGTCATTGAATACGCTCACCTAACCCTTCTGGCCGCATTAATGGGGATGTAACCCCTTGACAGGGCAACATCGATCAGGGTGAGCAACCTGAGCACGGATATGACCTCTGACAGGACAGACAGTCAGAAGGGAGGCCAATAGATGATCAACAGGAGGAAGAAGAGAGGAATATATAAGAGAGGAGAGCAAAGTGTAAATAGAAAAATGAGTTTTTGGGGGAAGGAGTTTGGAAAGAAAAACCTCCTCGGCCATGGTCCGAAGAGCATCCCCCAGTTGTAAATCGTTCTTAGTATCTTTCAATAAAAGAAAAGTAGTTTATGCCTCATGCGCGCCGGTGAGCGCCTAAACCTTCAACCCACTCTCTACAAATTTATTGTTATAGGTTCGTTGGGCCTAGGGGAACCCATATCTTTTGGGCTACAACAAAACCAACCCTACAGGTATCAATTAGGAGTTATTTTAGATTATATTTTCTTGTCTGTCAAGTTTTACGGAGCCCTTAAAAATGCTCCTAATTCTATAAACGTTTTTCATAGTTTATTATCAATAAAAAAATTCAGACTTGTGTCTTTTGTGTTCTCTGGTGAATTCCAGACCTATCACCTTATGGATTCAAGGAACCTCTCGTGGATTCAAGGAACCCCTCGTGGATTCGAAGTTTACTACCCAGGAACTAATAGTTTAGTTTCTGTCCATCAAAGAGAGCATCGTGTGTGCTTCTCTTTAGGCTTCTGGGACATCAGTTGGTATCAAAGCCTTGACTTACCCTGGTCTGATGGCTAACCGGCGAGATGGTAACCACCACCACAACAACGACGAATAGCTTAGCGAGTATTACATGACGTATAACAAGCACTCACAAATATCTATGCTAGGATGACGCCGTTGAAGAATGGAAACAATAGGGATAACTACAGCGGAGACATAACTCACGAGCAACCTATTGGTAAGCAAATTTCATATAGACCTTACAAGAGAATTGCAAGTTTTAATGGTTATTTTTTAAAAGAAGATTTTCTTGATTGGTTACTTGATCTAGAGGATTTATTTGACTATGAGAATATTTGTTATGAGAGAAAAGTTGGACTTGCTTTGTATAAACTTAGTAAGTGTGCCTTATGTTGGTGGGAACGAGTACAATCTGACAAGGTAAAAACAAAATTCGATCATGGCCAAGGATGAAAAAGATGCTTGCTATCAAATTTTATCCTTTGGATTGTGAAGAAATCTTATCGTATACAATACAAGATTATTATTGGCTAAGAAGTTCATACTTGAATTATTTTGAAGAGCCAAATATTCCACCGTTAAAGGAAGAATTACATGTTGAAGAAAATATTGATCTTGAAGAATACAGAGAAGTTAAAGAAGAGAATATAGAGATTTCTGAGGAAATTAATGAAGGCCTTCTTATAGAAGAAGAACTTGAAATCAAGATTGTGGAGGAGATTAATGAAGACCCCATTATAGAGAAAGATCTTGAGGTTGAGATAGTAGAGACCATTAAAGAAGAAATTATAGAGGAAGTTGTCAATAATCTCGATGAAATCAAGTTAGATGATTGCAACATTCAAACTCCTATCATTTTATTGGAAGACACTGAAACAAAGTTTATTGATTTTATTGGGGTGGAAAGATTTGATTTAATCACTGACTCATATTTGGTGAATATTGTTAATTACATGAAGATCAAGGGAGAAGAAGTTCAAGTTGCCCAATTAATGACTTTCAAGTTTGGCGAGAAGACAAAGAAGATGAAGTATTCAAAGTATTTGTTCTCTTGGCATGGGAGATTTCAGATTTCAAAAATGAATTCGATGACGAGTTTATTTCAAGTGGAGGGGTCTGATGTAAGACACAATTTACTATTTAATTATTATAATTTATTATTTTTGGTATTTTTATGTAAAAAATGTTATTGTAGGTTTAGGTGATTTATTTCCTTGTTTTTAGTGCATTTAATGCTTTTTTAGGTCAAAGTTGATTCCTATTATGGTTAGGTATCAATTAGGAGTTATTTTAGATTATATTTTCTTGTCTGTCAAGTTTTACGGAGCCCTTAAAAATGCTCCTAATTCTGTAAACGTTTTTCATAGTTTATTATCAATAAAAAAATTCAGACTTGTGTCTTTTGTGTTCTCTGGTGAATTCCAGACCTATCACCTTATGAATTCAAGGAACTCCTCGTGGATTTGAGGTTTACTACCCAGGAACTAACAGTTTAGTTTCTGTCTATCAAAGAGAGCATCGTGTGTGCTTCTCTTTAGGCTTCCGCGACATCACGTAATAAGAGCCCTTGATTATGTTCTGATTCACATTTGTGTGATTGAAACTAAAAGATTGAAAATATGCACAAAGAATTAAGATGAAAAATTATGCATTAAATGCAAGATATATATATATATATATATATGCAATATTCTACAAGATAGTGCGGTGAGAATAATATGAACTAATTGTAAATTCATCTTTGAGAGAGAGAGAGAGAGAGAGAGAGAGCGGTTGAAGAAGAATAAAGGTTGGGAATGGGGTACGAGCATAGATTTGTGGCATCTTAAAAGCATACCATTCGCTCAATTTTTCTTAGAGAACTGGCGATGCAAGTGTTATGCATGCAGAATCTTATTAGTAGTACTGTTGACACGTTGCCATCAAATTCAATGTATAAACGACTTTGCGAGAATGAAAAACGAAGTCATATAATTATTGCAAGTTTCAGCCTTGCAAGAAGAGTAATATGACACTCGTTATAAGAGCATTAGAGCACTAGCACCAGTTGTGCCATACTGAATGCCATTTTGTCACACTAAAACTTACTTTATATATTTTATCACACCACTTTATAATACATGATATATCACATCTTCTATTTTAACATTCTATCATATTAAAATAATATAAGCAATACATTAAAATAATATAAAAAAGTCTA
This sequence comes from Quercus suber, assembly GCF_002906115.3. NCBI lineage: Eukaryota > Viridiplantae > Streptophyta > Magnoliopsida > Fagales > Fagaceae > Quercus > Quercus suber. The sequence continues at coordinate 358,778 of NW_027070022.1, forward strand.
TTAAAAATATCCATTAATTCCTCCTATAAAAAAAAAAAAAAATCCATTCCTCACTCTCTCTCTCTCTCTCTACGTCTAAATCTCTCTTCCAGTCTTCTTCCAATTCATCTCTCTCTCTCTCTCTCTCTCTCAGGCTCAAATCCCAGAAAAGAAAAAAGAAAACACCACCTCCAGATCTGTAACCACCTTGAAAATAAAAAATAAAAATAAAAAACCATCGTTGGCCTCCTTTTTCTCTCTCTACGAAATCTGTAACTCACGTCCTCTCTCTTTTTTCTCTCTCTACGAAATCTGTAACTCACGTCCTCTCTCTCTCTCTCTCTCTCTCTCTCTCTCTCTCATTAGATAAATAACTTTAAAACTTTAAATAAATGAGAGGTATTATGTGCATAACAATTTCACAATATTTTTACACCAAATTATAAATAGTTAGTTATTATTAGTTCAAATTTGAATTTAACACTAAAATTATTTTTTACTTTTTTGCCCCAATAATAAAAAACAATAAAAACCGGTAACAACCTGCTAATTAAGATTTGTTGTAAAAATATTATGAAAATATCGTGAACATATTATTTCTCTAAATAATTAGAATAAAAACTTATTTAAAAAATTAAATAAATAAAAACTAAAATTAAAAAATAAAATAATTTTGTTTTTCTTAAACTTTTTTTTATGGAAAAAATTGGCAAATGCCCTTTTTGAGAAAAAATTGTAGCGTTTTCCCTCCTTTCCCAAACTTATTAGGGAAATTCCCCTCTTTTGTAACTCGATTTAAGATAAATCGAGTTAAAAAAGAAAAGAAAAATTCTAGAGCCCTATAGTAGCGTTTTAAGGACCTATAGTGGCGTTTTGTAACTCGATCTCCATGAACTCAAGTTATAGAATTTTTTATTTTTTATTTTTTATTTTTTTTACCTATAACTCGAGTTCATGGAGGTTGAGTTACAAAACACCACTATAGGTCCTTAAAACGTCACTATAAGCTTCTTAAAAACACCACTATAGGGCACAACTCGATTTATCTCAAATCGAGTTTCAAAAGAAGGGCATTTCTCTAATTTGTTTGGGAAAGGAGGAAAAATGTTTCACAATTTGTGCGAAAAGGGCATTTGCCCATTTTCTCCATACAAGTTATCAATTGCAAAAGAAATAAATCTGTTAATTTTCCGCTGCATATGTTTTATATGTGATACAAACATATATTTTTCCAACACATCATTCAAGTATGACTTCTTGACAATATAAATTATGAAGTTGTCTCTAAGCTTTTGGAAATCTTATAGGGGTTCGTAGTATTTTTTTTTTCTTTTATTTTCTTCTTCTTCTTTTTCATGATGAAGACACGTACTTCGTGGTTGTTAGTGTAGACCTTGAAGTTTCTTCCTCACTTTTCAGATGTATTAGGAGTCAACAGCCTAAGAACAACAAAATCGATTTTAGAAAAAGAAATAAAGAACATCGAAAATGAATCAAAGTTTAGGAAAATTGAAAAAAAAAAAAAAAACTTATAATTCCGAAACTAAAAATGGGTGGGGTGGGTTATAAACAGGTAGGGATACTTATATTTTGTCCATTTTTAATCCAACTCAATTATTTAAGACAGGAAAAATTATAAGTTACACATTCTACCTCTAACATGTTTTCAATTCAATCCTTTAAGGGTTTTTTTTTTCAATCATTTAAATTTAATTTTTTTTCAATGAATTCATTCTGCCTAACTTTGTCCAATCATCTTGTTAGTTTTTTAATATTATTCAATTCCAAATTAAAACGACATCAATTGGTGGGACTTAATGGTATGAATTGGATTGAAGGAATATATTTTGAAGCAAATTAATGGAACCTAAATAATTGAAGTGAAAAAAAAAATATATATATATATATATATTATCTAAAAGCTAAAGCGTAGTATTCATTGTTGCTTTACTTCTATTGAGCCACATTAGCGGATCATTTTGATCTATTCAGTTCATTTTGGTCCTTCAAGGTCTATTTAGGTTTGTTTGGTCTACTTTGGTCAGTCCACTTCAATCCACTCGGTCCACTTCGGTAATGTTTTAAGTGGAGAGGTTTGTGTAGAGAGAGAAGATACTTCATTGACAATTATGTTACCTTCTCATCCTAATGTTTGGTAGATTATTGATAAAATTACATTTTTCTTATATGTAATTAGAGTCTTGTATTTTTTTTTTTTAATATAAGTTATGAATTTACTTGTATCCACTTCCTCTTTAGGCTATTTAGGATGTGTAAAGGACGAACCATTTGTAAGGGGTATTAGAAACAAATTCCTTCAACTACACATTACATTATTTACAAAATATCTTGCCTTATATAATAATTAAATGTAAAATGTATTATGTTTCCTTGATTGAAAAAAAAAAAAAAAAACTTAAATTGCTTTCAAATAACAAATATAGATAGCTTAATTTAGAAAATATAATATATTATATCAATTTATTTTTGTTAGAAAATAATTACTTCATTTTAAGAAGGGTTAGGGAATGACACTTATAAATCTCATCTATTATTTTCATTTTCTACTTAACAAAATGCAATCGTTAATTTTTTTTCACATATCGCGCAAGCTTGTGACTATTGAAAAATAAAAACTGAAGAATTAAATTGAAAGCAGATTAAATATATTGGGAATAATTTGTAACTTAGCCTTAGAAATAAAACTCAACACATCCGTTTACACAAATACGTACACCTAAACCATCAAACTAATTGAAATATCCTTGAAATTTTTAACATGATCAAAATACTTTTGAAACCTCAAAAATCATAAAAATACATCTAAAACATTTACAATAAGTAAAATACCCTTAAAATCTCTAAAATGACTACAATACTATTGAAAATATCTACAATGGCTAAAATATACTCAAAACCTCTAAAATAATCAAAATATACCAAAAACCAACAAGATGGACAAAATACCCATGAAAACATACACAATGATTGAAACAGATTAAAACCTTTAAAATAAGCTACCTCCAGTAGAATTAACAGCGTGAACTCACACTGCTCTAAGTGTGTTGAATACTTCCATTTTGAAATTTTCTGCACTAATGCTTTTGTGTCTTTGAGAACCATCTCAAAGATTTCTTCACAACAACAAACTGTGGTGGCTTTTATGGCTTCAGCAAGTGATCACCAATCTACAATAAGACCGTCTCCAAATTTACTATCTATATCTTCGGCATGTTAGTGAACAGAGAGAACTAGGATTTTAGACTTCGCTACATTAGGAATAGGATTAGGATTTAATTTCAATTTGTATTTAAATTTAAATAGGAGTTGGATCTTATGTTTAGGAGTTGGTTGTAATGAGGATTATCTCTTCCCTCGTATTTATGTCTATAGGAATTATGAATAAAGCAAGTTGAATTTTTTTTTTTAGCCTCTCTTTCTTTCAATCTTTAAGAGATTGGTCATCTTGAATTAACTAAACTATTATTTTATTTTCCCATGTTCATAACATATAATTTTTTAGTGGTGTCTATTACACACTTTAGTGTACACATAGTACACACAAGTCACAATTTACAAAATAATTCCTTAAAGAAAATCATGCTTCCAGCTCCAGGTTCTTGGTCGAGGTAATTACATTAAACCCACCTATGGTTAAATTTTAATAGTGATTTTTTTTTATTCTCTCCATTGTTACAAATGTGAGTGTGTATGAATTTTGTAATGTTCACTAGGAGATCAAGAAGAAAGTTTTGCATGTTTGATTACTGGGTACTTTTGCTGAATTGTCATTATATTTGAACTTTAAGAGTAGTTTAAAAGCACATTGTATTATTCTTCTTTTTTTGGGTAGTTTTTAAATGTATTTTTTGTTACAAGTTATAAAATTGCTTTTTCATGCACAACTTGTTCATTGGATTCTTTCTTATTCAAAGACATTTAGATGAATTGAATTGATTGCTTTCTCATCCATTTCTTTTTAGTCTTCATCGCTCATCTTTTCAAGCTTCTTTACCTTCCCAAGTAAGGCTTCTAAACTCCTAGTATAATATTTATACTCATATCCTCTTTCATTTTGTTTTTCCTTTTTGTAAAATTTTGTTCTTTACATATTAGATTTCAAAGAGGCAAATCAAATAGTTGCTCTTTGAAATTTCAATGATTTTTCTTTAAGTCAAGTCTTATACAAAGGCTCTAAATCATATGTTTAACATTATGTATATAAATAAAATGAAAATTAAAAAAATATATATTTGTCGAGTAATTCTTTGAATCTTTTTATTTAGATAATATAGAAAAATAGTTATACGCATCCTATATCATTTAAAATGATATTTTTTGGAAAGTTATGCCCAAAAAAGATAGTTAATGATTTTTATTTAAGTCAAGTCTTATACAAAGGCTCTAAAACATATATAGAACATTATGTATACAAAGAAAATGAACATAGAAAAACAAAATTATTATTCTAATTCTTTAATTTTTTTTTATTTACATGGATTTAGAAAAATATTTATATGCATCCTATTTCATATATTTTTTTGGTTCTTTGTAATTTTTCTTTTTATATCCTCATTGTAAATATGGAATGAGCAAGAAAAAGAAAAACAATTTGAATTTGTTAGAATAAAAATGAATATGCACATTGAAATCTCAATTAAATTGTTCAATTTTATTTTCCAAAATGTTAACATTTGTTAGAATAAAAATGTTTACACATTGAATAAACATAAAAATATATTTATATTCAATTTATTTCTTTTTTTAAAATACAAGGTTATGTTTATACGTAAGTTTCTGTTCATTTTTTTTTTTCCAGAAAAATCTCAATCAAATTGTTTAATTTTCTTTTTCAATGTTCACATATGTTAGAATAAAAATGTTCATAACATATAATTTTTGAGTGCTGTCTATTACACACACTCTAGTGTACACATAGTACACATAAGTCTCAATTTTCTAGTAAAATGCTAGGACCATAACTTTTGACATAACTTTACCTCAACTTGTCACCACTTGCCATGTGAGCATTGTAACAAAAGTTGTGATCCTATTATTACTTTGTAAATTGTGACTTGTGTGTATTATGTGTACACTAGAGTTTGTGCATTAGTAATTATCCTAATTTTTCATGCGGAGCTTGAAATCCAACTTGATAGTTGACTTAATGGCCCTTAAAGAAAATCATGCTTCTAGATTCTTGATCGAGGTAATAACATTAAGCCCACATTTGTTTAAGCCCATTTTAATGGTGATTTTTTTATACTTGCCATTGTTGAATTTTGTAATGTTCACTAGGAGATCAAGATGAGAGTTTTGCATGTTTAATTACTGGTTACTTTTGCTGAACTGTCATTATATTTGAACTTTAAGAGTAGTTTAAAAGCACATTTTTTTCTTCCTCTTTCTTTTGCTAGTTTTTAAATTTATTTTTTGTTTCAAGTAATAAAATTGCTTCTTCATGCATAACTTGTTCATCAGATTCTTTCTTATTCGGAGACATTCAAATGAATTGAATTGACTACTTTCTCATCCATTTCTTTGTAGTCTTCATTGCTCATCTTTTCAAGCTTCTTTTCCTTCTTAGGTAAGGCTTCTAAACTCCTAGTTGGATTAAGAAATCCTTCATCTGCTTTTTTACCAAAAAGAAAAAAAATTTGTTACTACAAAACTTCTTATCATCTTTATCGTAACTAAGAAATTTGAATCCTAACCCTGATTTGGTACCATTTATTGTCAAAATAGCACTTACAAAATTTAAAAAAAAAAAGAAAAAAAATCTTCCAGTCTTCTTCCAATTCATCTCTCTCTCTCTCTCTCTCTCTCTCTCTCTCAGGCTCAAATCCCAGAAAAGAAAAAAGAAAACACCACCTCCAGATCTGTAACCACCTTGAAAATAAAAAACCACCGTTGGCCTCCTTTTTCTCTCTCTACGAAATCTGTAACTCAAGTCCTCTCTCTCTCTCTCTCATTAGATAAATAACTTTAAAACTTTAAATAAATGAAAGGGATTACGTCCATAACAATTTCACAATATTTTCACACTATATTATAGGTAGTTAATTATTATTAGTTCAAATTTGAATTTAACACCAAGATTACTTTTTACTTTTTTGCCCCAATAATAAAAAACAATAAAAACCAGTAACAACCTGCCACTTAAGATTTGTTGTAAAAATGTTGTGAAAATATTGTGGACATATTATTTCTCTAAATAATTAGAATAAAAACTTATTTTAAAAAAATTAATTAAATAAAAACTAAAATTAAAAAATAAAATAATTTTGTTTTTCTTAAACTTTTTTTTTTATGAAAAAAATTGGCAAATGCCCTTTTTGAGCAAAAATTGTAGCGTTTTCCCCCCTTTCCCAAACTTATTAGGGAAATTCCCCTCTTTTGTAACTCGATTTAAGATAAATCGAGTTAAAAAAGAAAAAAAAATTCTAGAGCCCTATAGTAGCGTTTTAAGGAGTCTATAATTACGTTTTAAAGACCTATAGTGGCGTTTTATAACTCAACCTCCATGAATTCAAGTTATAGAATTTTTTTATTTTTTATTTTTTTTTATCTATAACTCGAGTTCATGGAGATCGAGTTACAAAACATCACTATAGGTCCTTAAAACGTTACTATAGGCTTCTTAAAAACGCCACTATAAGGCATAACTCGATTTATCTCAAATCGAGTTTTAAAAGAAGGGCATTTCCTTAATTAGTTTGGGAAATGAGGAAAAATGTTACACAATTTGTGCGAAAAGGGCATTTGCCCATTTTCTCCGTACATGTTATCAATTGCAAAAGAAATAGATCCGTTAATTTTCCGCTGCATATGTTTTATATGTGATACAAACATGTATTTTTCCAACACATCATTCAAGTATGACTTCTTGACAATATAAATTATGAAGTTGTCTCTAAGCTTTTGGAAATCGTATAGGGGTTCGTAGTATTTTTTTTTTCTTTTATTTTCTTCTTCTTCTTTTTCATGATGAAGACACTTCGTGGTTGTTAGTGTATACCTTGAATTTTCTTCCTCACTTTTCAGATGTATTAGGAGTCAACAGCCTAAGAACAACAAAATCGATTTAGAAAAAGAAATAAAGAACATCGAAAATGAATCAAGTTTAGGAAAATTGAAAAAAAAAAACTTATAATTCCGAAACTAAAAGTGGGTGGGGTGGGTTATAAACAGGTAGGGATACTTATATTTTTTCCATTTTTAATCCAACTCAATTATTTAAGACAGGAAAAATTATAAGTTACACATTCTACCTCTAACATGTTTTCAATTCAATCCTTTAAGGGGTTTTTTTTTTTTTTTTTTTTTTTTTTTTCAATCATTTAAATTTAATTTTTTTTCAATGAATTCCTTCTGCCTAACTTTGTCCAATCATCTTGTTAGTTTTTTAATATTATTCAATTCCAAATTAAAACGACATCAATTGGTGGGACTTAATGGTATGAATTGGATTGAAGGAATATATTTTGAAGCAAATTAATGGGGCCTAAATAATTGAAGTGAAAAATATATATATATATATATATATTATCTAAAAGCTAAAGCGTAGTATTCATTGTTGCTTTACTTCTATTGAGCCACATTAGCGGATCATTTTGATCTATTTGGTTCATTTTGGTCCTTCAAGGTCTATTTAGGTTTGTTTGGTCCACTTTGGTCAGTCCACTTCAATCCACTTGGTCCACTTCGGTAATGTTTTAAGTGGAGAGGTTTGTGTAGAGAGAGAAGATACTTCATTGACAATTATGTTACCTTCTCATCCTAATGTTTGGTAGATCATTGATAAAATTACATTTTTCTTATATGTAATTAGAGTCTTGTATTTTTTTTTTTTAATATAAGTTATGAATTTACTTGTATCCACTTCCTCTTTAGGCTATTTAGGATGTGTAAAGGACGAACCATTTGTAAGGGGTATTAGAAACAAATTCCTTCAACTACACATTACATTATTTACAAAATATCTTGCCTTATATAATAATTAAATGTAAAATGCATTATGTTTCCTTGATTGAAAAAAAAAAATTAAAATGCATTCAAATAACAAATATAGATAGCTTAATTTAGAAAATATAATATATTATATCAATTTATTTTTGTTAGAAAATAATTACTTCATTTTAAGAAGGGTTAGGGAATGACACTTATAAGTCTCAACTATTATTTTCATTTTCTACTTAACAAAACACAATCGTTAATTTTTTTTCACATATCGCGCAAGCTTGTGACTAGTGAAAAATAAAAACTGAAGAATTAAATTGAAAGCAGATTAAATATATTGGGAATAATTTTTAACTTAGCCTTAGAAATAAAACTCAACACATCCGTTTGCACAAATACGTACACCTAAACCATCAAACTAATTGAAATATCCTTGAAATTTTTAACATGATCAAAATACTTTTGAAACCTCAAAAATGATAAAAATACATCTAAAACATTTGCAATAAGTAAAATACCCTTAAAATCTCTAAAATGACCACAATACTCTTGAAAATATCTACAATGGCTAAAATATACTCAAAACCTCTAAAATAATCAAAATATACCAAAAAGCAACAAGATGGACAAAATACCCATGAAAACATACACAATGATTGAAACAGATTAAAACCTTTAAAATAAGCTACCTCCAGTAGAATTAACAGCGTGAACCCACACTGCTCTTAGTGTGTTGAATACTTCCATTTTGAAATTTTCTGCACTAATGCTTTTGTGTCTTTGAGAACCATCTCAAAGATTTCTTCACAACAACAAACTGTGGTGGCTTTTATGGCTTCAGCAAGTGATCACTAATCTACAATAAGACCGTCTCCAAATTTACTTTCTATATCTTCGGTATGTTAGTGAACAGAGAGAACTAGGATTTTAGACTTCGCTACATTAGGAATAGGATTAGGATTTAATTTCAATTTGTATTTAAATTTAAATAGGAGTTGGATCTTATGTTTAGGAGTTGGTTGTAATGAGGATTATCTCTTCCCTCGTATTTATGTCTATAGGAATTATGAATAAAGCAAGTTGAATTTTTTTTTTAGTCTCTCTTTCTTTCAATCTTTAAGAGATTGGTCATCTTGAATTAACTAAACTATTATTTTATTTTCCCATGTTCATAACATATAATTTTTCAGTGGTGTCTATTACACACTTTAGTGTACACATAGTACACACAAGTCACAATTTACAAAATAATTCCTAAAAGAAAATCATGCTTCCAGCTCCAGGTTCTTGGTCGAGGTAATTACATTAAACCCACCTATGGTTAAATTTTAATAGTGATTTTTTTTATTCTCTCCATTTTTACAAATGTGAGTGTGTATGAATTTTGTAATGTTCACTAGGAGATCAAGAAGAGAGTTTTGCATGTTTGATTACTGGGTACTTTTGCTGAATTGTCATTATATTTGAACTTTAAGAGTAGTTTAAAAGCACATTGTATTATTCTTCTTTTTTTGGGTAGTTTTTAAATGTATTTTTTGTTACAAGTTATAAAATTGCTTTTTCATGCACAACTTGTTCATCGGATTCTTTCTTATTCAAAGACATTTAGATGAATTGAATTGATTGCTTTCTCATCCATTTCTTTTTAGTCTTCATCGCTCATCTTTTCAAGCTTCTTTACCTTCCCAAGTAAGGCTTCTAAACTCCTAGTATAATATTTATACTCATATCCTCTTTCATTTTATTTTTCCTCTTTGTAAAATTTTGTTCTTTACATATTAGATTTCAAAGAGGCAAATCAAATAGTTGCTCTTTGAAATTTCAATGACTTTTCTTTAAGTCAAGTCTTATACAAAGGCTCTAAATCATATGTTTAACATTATGTATATAAATAAAATGAAAATTAAAAAATATATATTTGTCAAGTAATTCTTTGAATCTTTTTATTTACATAATATAGAAAAATAGTTATACGCATCCTATATCATTTAAAATGATATTTTTTGGAAAGTTATGCCCAAAAAAGATAGTTAATGATTTTTATTTAAGTCAAGTCTTATACAAAGGCTCTAAAACATATATAGAACATTATGTATACAAAGAAAATGAACATAGAAAAACAAAATTATTATTCTAATTCTTTAATTTTTTTTATTTACATGGATTTAGAAAAATATTTATATGCATCCTATTTCATATATTTTTTTGGTTCTTTGTAATTTTTCTTTTTAATGAGCAAGAAAAAGAAAAACAATTTGAATTTGTTAGAATAAAAATGAATATGCACATTGAAATCATTCTTTAATTTTTTTTTTTTTTTACATGGATTTAGAAAAATATTTATATGCATCCTATTTCATATATTTTTGGTTCTTTGTAATTTTTCTTTTTATATCCTCATTGTAAATATGGAATGAGCAAGAAAAAGAAAAACAATTTGAATTTGTTAGAATAAAAATGAATATGCACATTGAAATCTCAATTAAATTGTTCAATTTTATTTTCCAAAATGTTAACATTTGTTAGAATAAAAATGTTTACACATTGAATAAACAGAAAAATATATTTATATTCAATTTATTTCTTTTTTTAAAATACAAGGTTATGTTTATACGTAAGTTTATGTTCATTTTTTTTTTTCCAGAAAAATCTCAATCAAATTGTTTAATTTTCTTTTTCAATGTTCACATATGTTAGAATAAAAATGTTCATAACATATAATTTTTGAGTGCTGTCTATTACACACACTCTAGTGTACACATAGTACACATAAGTCTCAATTTTCTAGTAAAATGCTAAGACCATAACTTTTGACATAACTTTACCTCAACTTGTCACCACTTGCCATGTGAGCATTGTAACAAAAGTCGTGATCCTATTATTACTTTGTAAATTGTGACTTGTGTGTATTATGTGTACACTAGAGTTTGTGCATTAGTAATTATCCTAATTTTTCATGCAGAGCTTGAAATCCAACTTGATAGTTGACTTAATGGCCCTTAAAGAAAATCATGCTTCTAGATTCTTGATCGAGGTAATAACATTAAGCCCACATTTGTTTAAGCCCATTTTAATGGTGATTTTTTTATACTCGCCATTGTTGAATTTTGTAATGTTCACTAGGAGATCAAGATGAGAGTTTTGCATGTTTAATTACTGGTTACTTTTGCTGAACTGTCATTATATTTGAACTTTAAGAGTAGTTTAAAAGCACATTGTTTTCTTCCTCTTTCTTCTGCTAGTTTTTAAATTTATTTTTTGTTTCAAATAATAAAATTGCTTCTTCATGCATAACTTGTTCATCAGATTCTTTCTTATTCGGAGACATTCAAATGAATTGAATTGACTACTTTCTCATCCATTTCTTTGTAGTCTTCATTGCTCATCTTTTCAAGCTTCTTTTCCTTCTTAGGTAAGGCTTCTAAACTCCTAGTTGGATTAAGAAATCCTTCATCTGCTTTTTTACCAAAAAGAAAAAAAATTTGTTACTACAAAACTTCTTATCATCTTTATCGTAACTAAGAAATTTGAATCCTAACCCTGATTTGGTACCATTTATTGTCAAAATAGCACTTACAAAATTTATTAAAAAAAAAAAAAAAAGAAGAAGAAGTAAGACGGAATAAATGAATACACACACACACACAAAGAACATAAAAATTTACGTATTTCAACAAAATGTCTACATCCAAAAGCCACAACAAGCAGGAAACTTCTTTATAAAATAGGAAATTATAACAGCAATACAAGGATTCTCTCACGAAACAAACAAGATATATAATATATCTATATAAACAAAAAATCTTGATTTTCTGCAACACATGAAAGAATGTGCAAAAAGTTATGTTAGGTATAAGTTGGCATAAGCCTTTTAGACTAGGTTAATGACACTATATATATATATATATATATATATTTTGTGGACACAGAAAAGAGTCGCCACCTAGTTTTACAATGGCCTAAGAACCATGATTATAACGTCCTTTCGAAGAAGGACCTTTGATCTTATTACCAAAGTATGGATTCGGAGTTTAGGTACGACTCAGGAAGGTGTTAAGCACCCAAGACCGCCCAACCCTAAGGTTGGCTTCCACTCATTGTGTCTTACGTCTTAACCATATCAAAGGCATATTCAATACTTCTATACTCACACACACGCTAACATGCATCTAACACACAAGACATGGCATATTCATCTCAAAACCCTAACACACATCTATCATGGCATACACACATCCTAACATACATCTATCTCATCTTATCCAAGGTAGCAAGCATATTACAATACAATAGCATCAAAAAGACATTAACATTAAGCATATCCCAAACATCCAAGTATAGCATCATGGTATTAATCAAGCATATTCATCATGTTCATAAAGCATATCATGCTCATCATCCCAATTAAATGCATGTTCATTTAATTATGCATAACTTACCTCATTTACCTCGTAGCACCACAACACCTATGCATCAATACATTTTCATATTCATATGCATGTTCATGTGATTTATCCAAGATATAAATCCTAATTATCAATCTATCGATCCAAACCTGTGACATATGTTATTCTACTAACCCTAAACCTAAACATGTGAAAATTAGACTCAACAAGACATAAATAGAGGATTAAAACTAAGCAAAACAATCAAAAATTGCAAGAACCTTGAATTTGCATTTTTGTGCATGAGTATGCGTACGCATACTCATGCCTCTAGTAGGTGTATGCATACATAAGTATGTGCATGCATACATGCTCCAAAACACAATTTTAAAGCAAACAACAAAATAATAATCAAACCAAACCTAGCATGCTTCTAATATATAACCAAACAACATAAACTAACAACAAAGATACAAAAAATAAACAAAACCAAAAACTATTCATAAACATGTATTGGATCTAATAACAAACAAGAGCAACACATCAAGACATGTTCATCAATATATCCAATCATTCAACTCATTAATCAAAACATGATGAGACACAACAAATCGAACACAAACAAATAAAATCATATTTATAAGAAAATATAACACATAAATAAAATTAAGAACAACAAGAACACAAAAATAATTCAAATCAAGGAAAAAGCCATGAAGAGAGACTCACCTTGCTTATGTAACACAACTTGATTGATATTTTAACCAGCCCCTCTGTGCCTACACAACAAGATTCAAAGAGATATCAAGGAAATCAAAGGATTCAATAGTTCATAGGTAATCACAACTCAAAATAAAAAGATTATTTTGAAAAGATTTTGAGAAAATCAATTGAAAATAAGTTTCTACCTTAAAACTAACTAAAGAGAGGTATTTCAATGATTAAAAAACGTGCTCAGGTTTGTGTGTGATTTTAGAGAAGATGAAATAGAGTTTTTAGAGAATATGGAGGCAAAAATAAACTCTCTCTAGTTAGGGTTTTAGTTTGGAGGCATAAGGATGTATTTATAGGTTTAAACTAGGGTTTTCAGGCTTATTTTTAGGGTTTTGGACGTTCTAAAGGATCTAGGGGCTAGGCCATATCAAAGAAGGCGCTAAAAACTAAAGTTCTAAGGTTCTGGAATGGGTTGTGCGTACGCAAGTTTGTGCATGGTACGCATGAAGTTTCATGTGTACGCATGCATCCCCAAAAACTCTAATTCTAACAGATTTGATGACCTAACTTCAAACGGTCATAACTCACTCAATTTAAATCCGAATTAGGCAAAATTTGTGATCAAATTGAAGTCAAGGATATCTGATTTCCAATGAAATAAACTTCACTCAAAAATGCTTTGGGGATCAAAAGTTATGGTCAAAACAATGGGCAAATGTCATTTTTCAGCATTATTTTCAAAGCGATTTGAGCATTTTTGAGTTGTGATTACTTCCAAACTATTAAAATAACTTCAATTACCTTTTGTAGACATGTCAAGCTCATCACTGGGACCAGGGACTAAAGTTTATTAACCAGGTACAAAATGAGGTGTCTATTGTCCCCTTTTTAAGGAAATGATGGAAAAAAATTATTTCAAGAAATCTTAGTTTCTACCATGAGAAAGAAAAATGAGGATAACCTTCCAACCAAATAGCTTCTTTCTCACCTGGCTTAAGTCCTAGATAGCTCGATTACAAGAACTCAAAATATAAGAACATGAAACTTCTCTAAAAGATGGGACAGGACAACTTCTTTGCTGCACATATCGAGGAGTACAAATCCAAATTTGTTTTAGCTACCAATTAGCTGACTTTGATGGGTCTAATAATTGAGTGCGCGTGTGCGCATGCGCGCGCGCGCACACACACACACACATATATATAATCTGAATAAAGACTTTATTGAACGAAAGAGGAAAGCAGAGGAGAGCTCAAATCTTGAGCTTGCTCCAACAAAATTATGCTTCCCTGTCTTCTTCTCTTCAATACTAGCCATGTGTCATAACAAGAATTAAACAAAATGTAGAACGTTATACTAGAAAATAAAGCATATGAAATGAGTACTCATTATTATGTAAGTAAGTTTTCGCGCGAAAATGATAAGATTCGAATTAATCACTAATATTTCATCATATATGTGATCAATGATCTCAATCATTAATACAACCAAAGGCAAAAATCCTGAATTGATATATGTGAGTGAGTAAAACCATAAAAAATGCTACTATGATTACATAATTTAGATTCATTCTAATTTTTTGATGTCAGCTAATTGTTTGATCAATTCATCCAAATCTTTGTCAGAGCTTCCTCCCTTGACCGCGCTCAAGGCCGCATCACTCAACTCTTTGGCTCGAACATTCTGGGGCTTAATTTTGTCAAGTGAAACTACCAATAATCGAGCCAACTCATTAGAGTCAGGAATATTTTCAGTGCCCTCGCCAGTTCTAATCGCCACGCTTAATTGGTCGACCAACAACAAGGCATTAGTAAATTGCTCTGCTCCCATTGGCCATGTCAACATCACAACTCCTGAGATAAGCCCTTCCAACACTGAGTTCCACCCACAATGAGTCAAGAATGAACCTACAGCTCGATGCCTGAGTATAGTCACTTGTGGGGCCCACCCCTTGATCACTAATCCCCTATCGCCCATGCGATCTCTGAACCCATCGAGAATCGAACCTTGATCATCAGGCACCCTCGCGCACAAAATAAAATGGACCCCACTACACTCCAACGCTGTTGCAAGAACATTTAATTGCTTACTTGTCAACACAGCACGACTTCCAAAGCACACGTAAACAACAGAGTTGTCAAGACGAGCATCCAACCACATCATAAGCTTGTGACATGGCACAGAGCTGGCCCCACCTCTAGTAGCCGATCCAATCACATCTCCTTCAAGTGGCAATACAGGTCCTACCGCCCACACTCGATTGTGCCCAACCTCTCTCTTCAAATGGTCAAAGTACACACTCTCCAAACTGGCGAACGAGTTAAACACAATTCCCCAACTCTCGAAATTAGCCAGCATGCTGTTTCTGTGAAATTCCCAATCTGGGTCAGCTTCAAGATCGTTTCTATAATATGGAGGGATCTGCCACCAAGGGTACGTCGGGGAATTCGGGACCATAGGTAATGAAATTTGGAAATTGATATCCTCACCGGGATCATTGTTTTTGGGCGGGTCACGGCACATTGAAAAAGCTACGGACATCCCAAAAGCACCGGAGGGTGAGAAGCAGAGACGTGGCACTTTAAGCTCACAGGCAAGGTGGTGGGTCCAGCCGAGGAAAAAATCAGATATAATAGCCACAGGTGGCGAAGGGTGAGACTGGAACCATTGGAGTAGGAAAGGATAGTGAAGATCACGCAAGGCGCGCATGATAGCGAGGAGTCTCTTATGTGGAGGAGTAGGTGTGATATCTGGGACTAGTGCTGGGAGAACCAAGTGTTTGAGAGAAGATGGGTGGGTGGAGAGGTATGGTTCAAGTAAGTGGACGTTGCTGGGGGTGACCAAAACGGTAACGTTTAGGCCGCGGGTGAGTAACAGGTGGGTGAGATCTAGGAGGGGGATGATGTGGCCTGCGGATGGAAAAGGATAAGCAACGATGTGGAGGTTGGT